>NC_079450.1:42922826-43222826 GCF_903798145.1 Danio aesculapii | reverse complement strand
GTTAACCGAATTTTCAGATATTTTTAGCACACACCCACATGATTATGGCAGGACGGATTTAATAGCGCACTCCATTAATACTGGTAGCGCCATGCCAATTAAATTGTGACCATATCGCACCTCACCAGCAGTGCAGAACATTCTTCAGGACGAAGTATCTAAACTATTAGAACAGGATATCATTGAGGAGTCACAGAGCCCATGGTCAGCCCCGGTTGTACTCGTTTGTAAAAAGGACGGTACACACCGGTTCTGCGTGGACTACAGATGACTCAACGCGGTTACGGATAAAGATTTACATCCTCTTCCCCAGATTGATGACACTCTAGATAGGTTGTCTGGAGCGCAAATTTTCAGCACGATCGATTTAACTGCGGGATACAGGGAAATACTGTTAAATCCAACAGGCATTTTCGACAGGTGCGGGGCTTTATCAGTTTCGTACGATGCCCATGGAATATCTAATGCGCCACCTAGCTTTCAGCGCTTAAGACTCCGCGGTCTCCATTGGAGCATTTGTTTGATTTATCTTGACAATATAATTGTTTATAGTGCAAACTTCACAAAACATCTGAAACACTTGCGTGAGGTCTTTGGACGCTTTCATTCCGCTGGACCTAAACTGAAACCATCTAAATGCCATTTGGCACGTGCTTCAGTTACATTTTTGGGTCACCAAGTGTCCAGTGCTGGTGTTGAGCCTGACCCATCTAATGTCAAGAAAGTTAAGACATGGCCAATTCCAACGCCCGCCACGCAGGTCAGGGACTTTTTAGGCTTATATTCGTACTATCGAAGATTTATCAAACACTTCGCTCACACGGCAGAACCTCTACACCGGTTAACGCACCAAGGTGTCACATTCAGTTGGTCCACTGATGCAGATAACTCGTTTTGTACCTTAAAGGAAGCATTGACATCACCACCCGTTAAGGCATTTCCTAACCTCTCGATGCCTTTCTTACTCTACACCGACGCATCTTTACATTCAGTCGGGTCAGTCCTCTCACAACATGTTGATGGTAAGGAGCATGTTATTGCATATGCCAGCCAATGTGTTGTCAGCTTCAGAAAGAAAGTGGTCCACCTTTGATCGAGAGTTATTTGCCATTGAGTGGTCAGTGCGCCATTTTCGCCATTACCTTGCTTGCCACGCTTTTACCATCATCACCAATCATAAACTGTTGGTGGGACTCAAAAAGCTGCTCTTGGACCATGATCCAACAGGTAGACGAGCACGTTGGGCAGTCGAATTAGATCTCTATGATTGGTGCGTGTGCCACCGCGAAGGAGCTAAACATTTAAACGCCGACTCCATTTCTCGACGGCCGCATGTTGAGTTTACGCAAGAGGGTGATGGCATTAAAGGAGTGTCAGTCACATTTTCAGTTGCAACACAAACTGAGTTATCTGAACCACTCTGGTGCCAACACTGACACACACACATAAGATTCCAAATCATGTCTCCACCAATCTAATTCAAATTCAGAGTGACGGGAAAATGGCGGATCAACAACGGTCTGACTCTGACTTAGCCTCTGTCATTTCATGGGTAGAATCAGGTCACAAGCCCCCGCTGTGGAAGATCCGAAACTCATCAAGCTATGTCAGAAAAATGTGGTCCCAATTCAATCGTTTGACTTTCCATGACAATGTCTTATGTAGAGTGTCACGCACCTCTCATGCTGAGGATGTTCTCCAAGTAGTTGTTCCGATGTCTTTGATCCCAGATATACTTGTTCAGGTTCATGGCGATCCTTCAGTTGGGCATTACAGTTATGTTAAAATGCTAAGTAGGGCTAGAGGTTTCTTTTATTGGCCCTATATGTCTACGGACATTTCTGAACATTGTTCCCGATGTGTGGCTTGTCAGTCCCGGCGTTCACCTGTTCCTAGATCGCAGGCGTCGCTCATATCCATATCCCCGGATCGACCATTTCAAATTGTCGCTGAAGTTATAACAGAGCAATGTTTCTGAACATTGTTCCCAATGTGTGGCTTGTTAGTCCCAGCGTTCACCTGTTCCCAGATCGCAGGCCTCGCTCATATCCATATCCCCGGATTGACCATTTCAAATTGTCGCTGATGATATAACAGAGCTGCCTCTGTCAACCAGAGGCAATCGTTATGTCTTGGTGATGGACCTGTATACAAAATTTGTCAACCTGTATCCCTTAAAGGATCAGACGGCTGTATCGGTAGCGGGTTGTATTTTTGGTCACTACATACATGGAGTACCAGATCCCTTGCATTCTGACCAAGGCAGACAATTCGAATCAGACCTCATAAAAAACCTCTGTGAGCTAATGAACATTAAAAAGTTTCGCACATCCCCCTACCAATCCCAATGCAACGGTGCAGTTGAGCGATTTAATCGCACCTTAAAAGATGAGCTCGCCAAATGCCTCTTTGAGTCTGGTAGAGAATGGGATGAACATCTCTCTCATGTCGCGTTAGCTTACAATACAATGAATCATTCCAGCACAGGGTTTACACCATTTTTCATAGCGCATGGCCATAAGGCCAGGGTCCCATTAGACATACTGTCTCACAATAGCTCCATTGTCACTTCAGTGACTACTGGTACGCCTGTAGCATTTGCTAATTTGCTATGACAAAGATTGTCTGCTGCTTATTGTCCAGCAACTGCGTTTAGGGACAAAGCACAAGAACGTCAGCGACATTATTATGATCGGCATGTTAAATACACCCCGTACAAACCTGGTGACAGGGTGCTCATTGATGACCCAGCCAAAAAGCATAATAAACTACATCCTCGCTGGGTGGGTCCTTATGAGGTTCTACAGTCAGTCGCACTGCCTGGTACCTTGATCCCTGTAAATTTCACTGTTTGTGACACATCCAAACCACATACAAAGCCTAAAGTCATTCACTATAACCGTATGAAGCCATATCTCACTAATCACTCACAGTCATACACTCATCACCCCCCTCACCTCAGCCGATCCCCAAACCAACAACCCTGAATATGCTATCAGGTTTCCTTCCCCCCTTTGTTATGCCATTGACCCCTGGGCCCCCCGCCGGATCACACTTGTCAGAAACAAACGAACCTGAGGTGGAATACAGCTCTTTACAGGATATTGTACCTGCGAATGCGAGTCATTGCTCCCACACCACCCGCGGGGCAGCCAGTACAAACGCCAACCTTAGAGGTTGGGGAAGGACTAACTTGGGTCCCAGTGCCCCCTGTCACACCACACGGACATTTACGGTCACATCGACCACCTGCTTACTTGAAAGACTATTAACTCTACTAGGTTACGTACTGTCACTGAACTGCTTTGCCTTGGTTATACTTTTAAGCTCAAAATCAGAAAGAGCTTTTTTGCCAGGTATGTTCACACATACGAGGAATTTGTTTTCGTGACAGAGCTTTTACAGTGCAACAGGATAACAGAGACAAGATAATAAATATATTTAAAAAAAAAATAGAAGTACGTAGTGAATGCAAATATACAGACTGACAAGTGTATGTACATGTTTATTACTATATACAACGTTATATGTGCAGCTGTTATGTGCAAATTGGCATGTAAAGTGTGTTGTTAAATAAGTGTATATGTGTATAAAAGTGTATGGCAAGTAGTGATGTTGGTTCCTTGGATTGCCTGAGGGAAGAAACTGTTTCTGTGTCGGGCTGTTCTGGTGCGCAGTGCCCTGTAGCGTCGACCAGAAGGTAAAAGTTCAAAGAGGCAGTGTGCTGGGTGTGAGGGGTCCAGGGTGATTTTGGCAGCCCTTCTGCTCGCTCTGGATAAGTACAGTTCTTGGGGAGAAGGAAGGGTTGTACCAGTGATTCGCTAAGCAGTCCGAACTATTCAACGTAGTCTTTGGAGGTCGTATTTAGAAGCTGAGCTAAACCAGACAGTTATTGATGTGCAGATGACTGATTCAATGATGGAGGTGTAGAACTGTTTCAGCAGCTCCTTTGGGAGGTTAAACTTCCTCAGCTGACGAAGAAAGTACTGCCTCTGTTGAGCTTTTTTGACAATGGAGTCAATGTGAGTGTCCCACTTCAGGTCCTGAGAAACGGTGGTGCCCAGGAACCTGAATGACTCCACTGCTGCCACAATGCTGTCCATGATGCTCAGTGGGTTGAGAGCAGGGGGGTTTCTCCTGAAGTCCACTATCATCTCCACTGTTTTGAGCGTGTTGAGCTCCAGGTTGTTGTGACTGCACCAGACAGCCAACTCCTTAACCTCCTGTCTGTGAGCAGACTCGTCACCGTCCTGAATGAGGCCGATAAGTGTGGTGTCGTCTGCAAACTTCAAGAGCTTTACAGAGGAGTCTTTTGAAGTGCAGTCATTCGTGTACAGGGAGAAGAGCAGTGGGGAGAGGACACACCCCTGGGGGGCGCCATTGCTGATTGTGCGGATACTAGATGAGAATTTTCCCAGCTTCACCAGCTGCTGCCTGTCCGTTAGGAAGCTGTTGATCCACTGACAGACAGAGGTGGGCACAGAGAGCTGAGATAATTTGGGCAGGAAAAGTTTTGGGATGATAGTGTTAAACGCCGAGCTGAAGTCAACAAACAAGATCCTCACATAGGTCCCTGGTCTGTCTAGGTGTTGCAGTGCATAATGCAGTCCCATATTTACTCCATCATCCACCGACCTGTTTGCTCTGTAAGCAAACTGAAGAGAGTCCAGTGAGGGTTCAGTGATGTCCTTCAGGTGGGCCAGCACTAGTTTTTCAAAAGACTTCATGACCACAGATGTTAATGCCACCGGTCTGTAGTCATTTAGTCCTGTAAGTTTGGGTTTCTTTGGGATGGGGATGATGGTGGAGCGTTTGAGGCAGGAGGGCACTTCACACAGCTCCAGTGATCTGTTGAAGATCAGGGTGAGGATGGGGGCCAGTTGGTCAGCACAGGATTTTAAACAGGCTGGTGTTATAAAATCTGGGCCTGGTGCTTTTTTCCTCTTCTGTTTCCGGAAGACCTGGCGCACCTCATCTTCGTTGAACTGAAGTGCAGGTATGGGGGAGGCGGGCGGTGGTGGAGGTGTTAATAGTGGCGTGAAGAGCAGTTCAGAGTGGGTGTGGGGGGTTTTCTCAAACCGGCAGTAAAACTCATTCAGGTCGTTTGCAAGTCGTTCATTGTCTACAGTGCTGGGGTATGGTGTCTTGTAGTTTGTGATGTTTTTCAGACTTTTCCACACGGATGCTGAGTCGCTGGAAGAGAACTGACTCCTTAGTTTCTCAGAATAGTTCCTTTTTGCGACTCTGATCTCCTTTTCCAGTGTGTATTTGGCCTGCTTATACAAGGCCCTATCCCCATTCCTGTAAGCAACCTCCTTGGCCTGACGTAGCTGTCTGAGTTTTACAGTGAACCATGGTTTGTCATTGTTGTATGTAAGATGAGTCCTGGTAGGAATGCACACATCTTCACAGAAACTGATATAAGATGTTACAGTATCTGTGAGCTCATCCAGATCGTTTGCAGCAGCTTCAAAAACACTCCAGTCAGTGAGGTCAAAACAGGCTTGTAGATCCCGCTCTGTTTCGTTAGTCCATCTTTTCACAGATCTTAATACAGGTTTGGCTGTTTTCAGTTTCTGCCTGTAGGTTGGAATGAGATGAATGAAACAAGGGTCAGAGTGTCCCAAAGCTGCTCGTTGGACGGAGCGGTATGCATCCTTTATTGTAGTATAGTAGTGATCCAGTATATTACAGTCTCTTGTGGGACATGTAACATGCTGTCTATATTTTGGCAGTTCACGGGATAGTTTTGCTTTGTTAAAATCCCCGAGAATGATTAAAACAGAGTCCTGGTGTTGTTGCTCTATCATCGTGATCTAATCAGCTAGTTTCTGTATCGCCAGGCTCGCGTGCGCGTGTGGAGGAATGTAAACACTGACGAGGATGAACGAGCAGAACTCGCACGGGGAGTAAAAAGGCTTACAGTTAATAAACAGTGCTTCGAGATCTGGACAGCAAATCTTCTTAAAAACTGTTACATCTGTACACCACCTTTCATTGATGTAAAAGCACGTCCCGCCACCGCACGATTTACGCATTGATTCTTCATCGCGATCCGCTCTGAACAGCTGATAGCCCGGTAGGTGAAGCGCGTTGTCCGGTATGGTGTTGTTCAGCCAGGTTTCCGTGAAACAGAGCAGCTGAATGCAGAAAATCCTTTGTCTGAGAGAGCAAAATGAGTTTGTCTATTTTCATTTCAACCGTTTTCATTCAGACTTCATAATCTTCATAGACAGAACATTAACTGTCACATATATCCAGATCAAGAACAGCTACACACACCACTGGGAAACTCAAACACAACTGCAAAGCAAAATATAGTGTTATCTGACCCCAAAAGAGACAATATACTCTGGCAGACTATCTTCACACAGTGACAGATAAAGACCTGAGGAACACCCTAGAAACACCCTGAGCAGATACAGACTCAGTGGACACCAGCTGGCCATAGAGACGGGCCGGCACAGACAAACATGGTTGCCGGTGGAGGACCGGCTGTGCCCACACTACTCTCAGTCGCTGATTGAGAGGGAGTTGCACTTTCTTACTGAGTGCACTAAATACGCCTAGATCCGGGAGAAGTTCTGCCCGAAAATCCAACACATACACAACAAGTTTGAGTCCCTGTCAAACAGTGACAAACTGCCTATCTTACTGTGGGAGTGTGTGTGATGCTGTGTGCTAGCAGCTCAGTTGGTGCACTCCTGCCACTGTCTGAGAAACCCACAATGACCTGTTCCACTGTCTCCAACACACAAATACTGGTACTCTTTATTTATGGACTTACTTTTGATAATCCAATCTGCGTATTGGCATAACTTTGTTTATTTGCAGCAGCTTTTTTCGTGCAACAGAAATGCGGTTGGGAAGCATTTAATGAACAAAAACAGGGTTAATAGTGAAATCGGCTAATCATTGCATCCCTGTTAACGATATCAGTGCATTGTACAAAAGACCTTTTATAGTGTCATATATAGATTATAATATATAGATTATATAGATAATAATATATAGAGTATATATAGATATATAGATTATAATATAATCTATATAGAAGATATAGATTAATTAAATATTCAGCATGCTTTTCATCTGATAGGCTAATCTTTATAGCTTTATTAAACACATATTGTTAAAACCCACACATATATGAAAATGAAAATGGCATTTATGTTAATTATTAGACTCTTATGTTAATTATTAGATTTGTTATTTGTTGCCAAGGGTATACATTTTTCACATTTTCATATTTTAGGTGCTTTATTGGCATAACAAATAACTGTACATTCGTCTTGCCAAAGCAGTGCAGCGTCGCTGCATACAAACATGACAGTGCAAAAAGGGCAGTTAGTGCAAACAAATATAAATATAAAATATAATAAAGAAAATAAAATAAAAAAATAGATTAATAAAAATAAAAATAGATTTATGGTAACATATTAAACAGGATAAAGGTAATGACAGTATTATCAAAAGTAAGTCCACAAATGAAGAGTTCCAGTATTTGTGTGTTGGAGACAGTGGAGCGAGTCATTGTTGGTTTCTCAGAATGTCTGCTCAGGATGTTCCCAGGGTGTTCCTCAGATCTTTATCTATCACTACCCGCGTTTCCACTATCACGCCAAAGCGAGCGAGCCAAGGCCAGTTGCGTTTCCACTGTCACTTCCGGGGCCTAATCAGGCCAAAGCGGGGCTTTCTCGGGGCCAGCAGCCGGTCTTTTTTGGCCCGCCGAATACCTTGGGCCAAAGAGGGTCAGCTGGGGCTTCGGGGCGGAGTGAGAGGCGGACAGTAGTTTTCCGATCGCACACGAGTACATGGGCCAAACAAATAAACAAACAAATAAATAAGGGAAAGAAAACATAAAAAAAAATTAAAAAAAAAAATCGCTCCTTCACCGCTCTGTTGATGCCACAAGCGGCTTCTACTATTTCGTGTCTACTTTTGTAGGCTCAAAACAATAGTGTCTTATCTTGATAAAACAGCCTAAGCTATATTGAAATAATTTAAATAATTACAAATATCTGATATAATAAAATCACATAAAATAAATAAACCAATATAAAAAAAATAAAAGTTAGCTATAATAATTTAGGTATATACAATACATAAATCAAACCGTTTTAAAACCATATTAAACTTTCATTTTACAACGACCTATCTGAAACAAAGATTTAAGATATTTTCTAAAAACAAACACCAGAGGAGGTTTGAAATATTATTTATTAAGTATTTGTCACGGGCAATGAAGAGGTGAACTCAAATGCAGAAGAAATAATGTCTTTATTTAAGGAGCGAGTCTCAAGGAAAGTACAAAACCAAATTAACCCAGTTGGGTGAACGCTGAGGGTGCGTCAGGGACAAAACCCAGAACAACGGGATGCTCGCTCAATGGCAGTCCTGGACACAAACACAAGGTGAGTAACGGAGTGCTTCGCACAGACACAAAAATGACAACATACTGACAAACATGAAGGGAAATGACGTGCTATAAATAGGGGGAAAAGGGAATAACAGGCAGGTGGAAAGAATTAGCAGAAATGACTGGTGCTCCTGTGACTGCAAATAAAAACAGGTAGAAAGAGGTAATCTGTAAAGCATGGTAGGAGAAGAGAGCAAGAACGCAAGGTACGGTGACAGTACCCCTCCACTCAAGAACGCCCCCTGGCGTTCCCTGAAGACTCACCATGGACCTGATGAAACTGGTTAATGAGAGAGCGGTCCAGAATATCCCGAGCTGGGATCCAACATCTTTCCTCCGGACCATACCCCTTCCAGTCTACCAGATACTGATAGCCTCTACCTCTCCTCCTCACATCCAGGAGACGGCGCACAGTGTATGTAAGTGCACCCTCAACCAGTCTGGGAGGCGGAGGAGCAGAGGTTAAGGGCTGCAGGGGGGAGCGAAGAACAGGTTTGATCTTAGATACATGAAAGACCGGGTGAATGTTTCTAAACTGAGGGCTTAATTTGAGTCGAACCGACACTGGACTGAGCACCTTAATAATGGGAAAAGGTCCGATGAATTTGGGTCCCAATTTACGTGAGGGAAGTCTAAGGGGAATGTCTTTGGCTGACAACCAAACCTTCTGGCCACACACGTAAAGAGGGGGCACGGAACGGTGGCGGTCCGCAGAAGCCTTGTTCCTCTCGCCAGTGCGGATGAGGGCCTTTCTGGCGATTCTCCATGTCTGGAGGCATCTTTTAATGAACGAATGCACGGAGGGAACAACGGCATCAGGTTCTTGGGAAGGGAATAGAGGGGGCTGGTAGCCTAGGCAGCACTGGAAGGGAGACAACCCCGTAGATGAAACGGGGAGGGAGTTATATGCGTATTCGACCATGGTTAACCTGGAACTCCAAGATGACGGTTCCCCTGACGCCACACAACGCAGGACCCTTTCCAGGTCCTGATTAGTTCGTTCGGCCTGGCCGTTGGTCTGTGGGTGGTACCCAGAAGAAAGGCTAGCAGTTGCCCCCAGCTGTCGGCAGAATTCTGCCCCAAAACCTGGACACAAATTGGGGACCCCTGTCTGAAACCACGTCAACCGGGAGGCCATGAATACGGAAGACGTGGTCTACAACAATGGCAGCTGTCTCCCTCGCTGAAGGTAATTTGGGGAGGGGAATAAAGTGTGCCGCCTTCGAGAATCTGTCCACCACAGTGAGGACTACAGTGTTGCCACTGGATGGGGGCAATCCCGTGACAAAGTCCATCGCTATGTGTGACCAGGGTCGCGAAGGGACAGGCAGTGGCCGGAGAAGCCCTGCTGGGGGTCGATTAGAACTCTTAGCCACCGCACAGACCGGACAAGCCAACACAAACTCACGAGTGTCCCGTACTAACGAGGGCCACCAGAACCGTTGCTTAATTAACCCAATGGTGCGATCTACTCCTGGGTGGCAGGCTAGCTCGGATGAGTGACCCCATTGTAACACCTTGGTCCGGACCGACTCAGGCACGTATAGCAAGTTACTAGGGCACTTAGTGGGCGTAACGATGGTGCGGAGTGCTCTAAGAACCACAGACTCCACCCCCCAGGCTACCCCTGCCACCACACGTTCGGGTGGCAGAACAGCAGCCGGAGAGGTGGGTTTGGGCTCAACCTCACTAAGACGTGACAGGGCATCTGCTTTACCGTTCTTGGACCCTGGGCGATAGGAGATGTGGAAATCAAACCGGCCAAAGAATAATGCCCAACGAGCCTGACGAGAATTAAGTCGTTTGGCAGATCTGATGTATTCTAAATTCTTATGGTCGGTCCAGACTACGAAAGGAACCCCCGATCCTTCAAGCCAGTGACGCCACTCACCCAACGCCAACCTGACAGCCAGTAACTCCCTGTTCCCGATGTCATAGTTTCGTTCCGAAGGGGTTAGTCGGTGGGAAAAGAAGGCACAAGGGTGTATTCTGTCGTCAGATGGTGACCGTTGGGACAAAATGGCCCCTACCCCCACCTCTGATGCATCTACCTCCACCACAAACTGACGGGACGGGTCTGGATTGACCAAAATAGGTGCGGAAATAAAGCGCCTCTTTAATTCAGAGAAGGCAGTTTGGGCCTGAGGGGACCACTCAAATCGTTTGTGGATGGAGGTGAGATTTATCAGAGGTAGAGCAACCTGGCTAAAATTGCGTATGAATCGCCTGTAAAAATTGGCAAACCCCAGAAACCGCTGGACCGCCTTGCGACTGTCTGGGGTGGGCCAATCCGCAACTGCTTTTACCTTGGCAGGATCCATTTGCAATCCGTCAGGCGACAGAACAAACCCCAGGAACGAAACCGACTGTGTATGGAAGTCACACTTCTCCACCTTGGCGAATAAACGATTCTCCAGCAGCCGCTGAAGCACCCGCCTGACGTGCTGGACATGCTCCTGTTCATTCTGGGAAAAAATCAGAGTGTCATCAAGATAGACGAACACAAAATTATTGACCATGTCCCGGAGCACGTCATTGACGAGTGCCTGGAAGACCGCCGGTGAATTGGAGAGCCCAAAAGGCATAACAAGATACTCGAAATGACCAGTGGGGGTGTTAAAGGCGGTCTTCCATTCGTCCCCCTGCCTAATCCGAACTAGGTGATAGGCGTTGCGGAGATCTAATTTGGTAAAGATGGTTGCCCCCTGCAGGAGATCGAAGGCTGATGACATCAGTGGCAATGGATAACGGTTCTTTACCGTGATGTCATTCAACCCCCGATAATCAATGCAGGGGCGCAGAGATCCATCCTTTTTCTCCACAAAAAAGAACCCGGCCCCAGCTGGAGAGGAAGAAGGACGTATAATACCTGCTGCTAGAGAATCATGGATGTACTTCTCCATGGCCTCCCTCTCGGGTCTAGTCAGAGAGTATAGACGCCCCCTAGGTGGAGAAGTGCCAGGTAATAGGTCGATAGCACAGTCGTACGGGCGGTGCGGAGGAAGCGATGAAGCCCGGGACTTACTAAATACCGCTCTCAAATCATGGTAAACGACAGGTACGCCAGTCACGCTCACCTCCTCCTGTAACATAGAACGAGAAGAAAGGGGAGAACATGCAGAGCCAAGACATTGAGACAAACAATAGGGACTCCAAGAAGATACAGAGCTGAGAGCCCAATCAATATGAGGGTTGTGCTTGACTAGCCAGGTGTGACCCAACACTAAGGGGGCCGTGGGAGAGTGAATGAGGAGAAACTGTAACTGCTCCACGTGATTGCCTGACAGTGTGAGTGTGAGGGGAATAGTGCAGTGGGTTATCACAGCTAGGTGAGAGCCACAAAGAGTTTTGGCTGAAATGGGGTTATCCAGAGCGACCATAGCAATCCCCAGTCGCTTAGCCAAGTCTAAGTCCATAAAGTCCCCTTCAGCACCGGAATCAATAAGGGCAGACACCTGCTTAACAACCCCCTTAATATTTAACCAGGCCTGGAGTGACGCCCGACCCCCAGGCAGTGCACGTGTGTTCGCGGTGCTCACCGTTAATCCGCCCTTAGATGGCTTACGCCGCTCTCTGATAGGGCACGAGGCCACCTGATGCCCCGCCTCCCCGCAGTAAAGGCAGAGACGGTTAGAAATGCGGAAGCGTCGCTCCGTCGCCGACAAACGAGCTCTTCCGACTTGCATCGGCTCCTCCTCCGAAAACTCGGGGTGTTGTGGCACGAGAACATCCAGCGCGCCGGTGTTCCTAGCTGAACACTCGTTGACTCCGCCTCTGCGATGACGCGCCCTGAGCGCGAGCCGGTTGTCGACCCGGATGGCGAGATCGACGAGTCCATCGAGACTGGACGGCAGCTCGAGCGAGAAGATCTCGTCCTTAACGTACTCCGCCAAGCCGTGAAGGAAGTGGTCCCATTGAGCCTTGGCAATTCCAGCCGCTGTTCGCCGCCAGGGTGCGGAACTCAATGGAATAATCCGCCACTGATCGGTCCGCCTGTTGAAGTGCCGCTAGTGCTCTCGCATTCTCAGTCTGCAGCGGGGAACGGTCGAACACTTTCTTGAGTTCGTCGGAGAAAGCTTTAAATGATGTACAGCATTCGTTCTTGTTGTCCCACATCGCCGTGCCCCATTCTCTGGCCCGGCCAATCAAGAGAGTTATAGTAAAGGCAACCTTGGAAGTCTCTGTGGGGAAGCAAGATGGCTGGAGCGAGAAGGTGAGGGAACACTGGGACAAAAAAGATCGACAAGTGTCGGGCTCACCAGAGTAAGCGGCGGGTGGGTTGAGTCGAGGTTCTGCCTGTCGTGAAGAGGTTATCGCCTGTTCCGACGATGCAGCCGCTGGAGGATCCGGAAGAGCCGCTGGAGGATTAGGGAGAGCTGCTGGAGGATTCGAGAGGGCAAGCTGCAGCTGATTAAGGCGCTCGGCGAGCGCAGCCAGTTGTTGGGACACCTCTGCGAATGCCTGGTGGGAGGCCGCGATTTCCTCCTGTTGTCGCCCCAGCAAAGCGCCTTGTTGGGCGAGCACTCGGCGAATATCAGCGTCTTCTGCTGAGTCCATGTTGGTCAGTATGTTCTTGTCACGGGCAATGAAGAGGTGAACTCAAATGCAGAAGAAATAATGTCTTTATTTAAGGAGCGAGTCTCAAGGAAAGTACAAAACCAAATTAACCCAGTTGGGTGAACGCTGAGGGTGCGTCAGGGACAAAACCCAGAACAACGGGATGCTCGCTCAATGGCAGTCCTGGACACAAACACAAGGTGAGTAACGGAGTGCTTCGCACAGACACAAAAATGACAACATACTGACAAACATGAAGGGAAATGACGTGCTATAAATAGGGGGAAAAGGGAATAACAGGCAGGTGGAAAGAATTAGCAGAAATGACTGGTGCTCCTGTGACTGCAAATAAAAACAGGTAGAAAGAGGTAATCTGTAAAGCATGGTAGGAGAAGAGAGCAAGAACGCAAGGTACGGTGACAGTATTTGGATATGATGATATTGATCAAATCGTGCAAACAGAGCATTTTTGGGGTTAGTGAAAGCAGAAAATAGTATACCTTTTTTTCTGTCACACAGCCCTGCCTGCGCAGCGCCACTTTACAAACGCATAGTGGAAAACTGCAAATACAAAATGTGTTTTTTGTCCTCAAACAAGTGTTTATGTTTTTATATGACGTGGTAAAAATTTAAAATAAAATTTTAAATGCATGTAGAGCTTTATTAGTGAAAAGCTGCTGAGCGCAATGAAATATAGGCTATATTTTATTATTTGCTCTTATGTACTGAAACATTTAACACTTTCCTTTACTTAAAGATCACAGAATAATATGCAACATCTTTAAATAAAGGGGAATCACCTATTAAGTGTCATATAGCCTATAGGGAAAAATTAATGTTTCAGGTCTCTCCGGAGCATTTGGGCTGAATGTTTGACAGCGTGTATCTAAATGAGGATGTTATAAAATACATTTTCTACCGAGTTATTAACGGAGAATTTCTGTGGTTTTATATTATGGATGGTGCACTCACTGCGCTGGGTCCCTCCGTTAGTGGCGAGATCACTCGATCCACGATGCCAACAGTCGGTCGGTGAGTAAATGAATATGATGAATGGAAACACACAGGCATGTGCGTATAGACCAAGCGGCAACCTCCCGCTCTCCCTCAGGAAGCCAATACGGAAGTAACTGAAACTGCAATTCAAACCACATTGTTTTATTTACCAGAAGCCAAAATATAACATTACACTGAATTCATTATTTTTTTGTGTGCCACCCAAAGATTTGGTGCGGCCTCTTCTGGCCACCCCTAAGAAAATTCCAAATGGAAAAAGGTTGGCTTGTTGGTTGTAGCCTACATTAAATCAACAATTGCTTATTTGTTACGTTTATGACACTGCCCCAGGCAGCACAGAGGCGAACAGCATCAGCGCTGGTTTGTCAACTTCTCTGTGTCAAACTGTGACCAGAAATGTCCTTCTTTCAGTTAATATAGGCTTCTATGAAACGGTGAATATTTCACTTTCTTTTTACTTAGGCTAGATTATTATTATTTTATTAAAGAAACCAACACGATCTCACAGCAACTAGTGTTTTGGTGCTGAAGCAAATAGCTGACTTAGGCACTTCACCCCAAAGGTTATTTGTTATTCTTTATTCCTTTAAATAATGTAGCCTAGTTGTATTTTTAATAATTAATGAAGGACTTATGATGCTTTGTTTCATTGTTTATATTTATTTACAAGTAGCAGAGTATTTACAGCTAATGTATAGTCTATTTCTGTCTGTTCGCATCCCGTCCCTGTGTGCCACCTGGCGGCAGAGTTGCAAACTGCGGTCATACCTAAACAACACATTCTTTTTTTTTAAAGCAGCGGTGGAAGATCATCTGGCGGTAATGGCTACATTGAACTCTCACCTACTGTACATACATACATACAATGCCGTTCTGTAGTTTAGCTCAGTTTGTATTTAAGATGATTATAGGTTGATCAAAGTTAGTTTAAAACATAATTTAGAATTTTGTTTATCAGAGATATATCATTTAATAAAACACATAATAAACAGAAAGGGAAAAACATTGTGGACTTACATCAATGATTCTTGAACCCAGGCGCAGATGTCGATACCAAGTGAGAGTGCAGGTGTTGTTTGTAAATGACGTCATGTCACTTGCAAAGGAAGCGTGGTTGGCTGAGAGTGCAAGCCTGAGCTTGCAAGCCTGAGTGTGCAAGTGCAAGTCTGCAGCCAGATGCTATTGAAAGCCTCAAGATGTAAAACATAATCTAGCGAACCAAATCATCAATTCTTAGAGAGGGTTATTTATCAGTTACATCATTCATCATCATTCATTTTCTTTTCGGCTTAGTCCCTTTATTAATCAGGGGTCGTCAAAACGGAATGAACCGCCAACCCATCCAGAATATGTTTCACGCAGCGTAAATTCAATTCGCGGATTTGCACTTCATATTAATCAATGCATTAAGGAATTGGGTGGAACTATCAAAACCGAAAGTATTAGGTGGAAGCAATTGTCTGACGGAGCTTGCCGAGGGGATACGGGAAGTGCCGAGGAGATACGGAAGTGCCGAGTCAACGCGGAAGACAGAAAACTCACATGGCAAGTGCATGCAGACACGCGCTGAAAGCTGGAGAACGTGATCGCTGCATTAATAAACACTCGCGATTGCATGCATAAAGTTTAAAGCTGCAGTGAGTAAGAGAGGGGATGCACATTAGCACTTGGTCATCTCAGGGACACTGATGGTATGAGAAATGACTTTTTCTAATTATAAAGGACTGTCATATGCATCGGCTTATTTCTAATTATGTGCAATATAAAACATAACTGCTATTTTGTTGCACTGTGGTTGATTATTTTGTGCATTATAGTATTTTGTGCACAATATTCAGTTAATTATACTGTTCATTTGTTTAAATAGTTCATGTAAAGTGAAATGCTTGCATTAATACTGGAAATATGACTTGAATATGCAAATTATTGGACACTGGGACAAAGTTTGTAAAGTAAATGTCTTTATTTACATTATATTGTGTTCTGTTTAAGCCAGTATTGGTAATAATGTATATTTTATATATTTTGTTCCTTTTCTAAGGTTATCAACCTATTGCTACCTATTGCTACTACCACTGTTACACAGCTACAGTGTTGTATTATTAGACAAACTAAATGCTTGTCAAATCTGACAAACTTAAAAATACAAATGCTGAAACAGGTTTGGAGTTGTTCCCTGTGTCCCCTGTTATTGGCTGAAGCTCTTTCAAATTAGAAGCAGATACTGATGTGTGAAACCCATAATAACTCGACAGCGGAGGCCCTTCTTGCTGCAACCCATCACTGGGAAACACCCATACATTCTCATTCACACACATACACTATGGACAATTTTAGCCCAATTCACCTGTACTGCATGTCTTTAGACTTGTGGGGGGAAACTGGAGCACCCGCAGGAAACCCATAGGGAGAACATGCAAACTCCACACAGAAATGCCAACTGACTTAGCCAAGCCTCGAAATCAAACTTCTTGCTGTGAGGCAAGAGATCTACCCACTGCGCCACCACGTCACCTCATTTATCAGTAGCAGATATAAATATAAAATTTATTATGACCAAAATTACCCAAAATATATTTGCAAAATATAAGTTATAAACACCAGTGGAGTAAATTAGTTGTTTCAAAGGTTTGCACTGATTTTATCAGATGAGTGAACCTCTCTGGATGCCGGTCAGAGCACAAATATTATCAAAGGATGAAGAGTCAGGTGGTCAGATTGAGGTACTGGATTGTATTAGCAGAATGTATGCCACAAATGTACAGGCAGTAGAGAAATTAGTCTGAAACACAGAAAATATAATAAAGATAATAAGTAACAAAATTTTCTGGTGTATATGCACTTGTATAACAGTATTCCTACATATAAGTACATAAAGGATGGCCAAAGTATACTAAATCTTCAGTCAATATACTCAAAGGGGAATAAGGCTAAACATTATACACATTTTAACTAAAAGCAATCATTTGACATAATGAACATGATCTCCATATATGGAATAGAGCACCTACCAGCCAGGTAGGTGAATCCCATTCCTTAGGGTGGCTGTTAGAAGTCACCAAGTTGACTCCAGAGAAGGTAGACTTCCGTAACTCAGCTGTATCTGGATGAGGCGCAGTAGTAGGAAAGACTGGCCATTCTTGAGGGTCAAGGAGAAGAAGGTCCTTGTGACCAGCGGTTTGGAGTTTTAAGGTAGGAAAGTGATCTTCCTTTCGTAAGGTCATCAGCAGGGTTTTCTGCAGAACCAACATAATGCCAGGAGCACTGGTCGGTAAGCTCTTGGATCTCAGCGATCCTGTTGCCTACGAAAACTTTGTACTGGCATGATTCAGATCTTAGCCACTGAAGGACCGTCGTAGAATCAGTCCACAACACAGTAGACTGAATGGACTATGTCATCTCACTCTGTAACAATTTTGCCAGTTGGGCTGCAACCAAGCTCCCACAGAGTTCCAGTCTGGGAATGGAATGTATTCTCCTAGGGGGGACGCGGGAACAAGCTATAATGAATGAAAGGTAGATCTGACCTGCTGAGTCAACAGTATGCAAGTAAGCTACCACTCCATAGGCTTGTTCTGATGCATCTGAGAAGATGTGAATCTCGCGGGTGATTGCCTCCATCCCAGGAGTAAGAGGAACATAAGGACGAGGAAAGGAGACCCCAGAGAGATGATTAAGTTCTTGTTCCCACTCACTCCAAGATTGAAGGAGGTCAGGCGGTAGGTTGGGATCATCCCACTCTCGCTGTCGGTTCCACAAGTGTTTGACCATTATCTTGGCACGGGTTGTGTATGAAAGGAGCCATCCCAGTGGGTCATATTGGGAGGCAAGGACCCGATAGATGTTCCGTTGTGTAGGTATCTGATAGGCGACAGGTCTATGCTTGTAGGACAAGGTATCGGATTGCCAATTCCAACTGAGACCCAATGTTGATTTAGGGACATCAGATCTTTTCTGTGTCAGCCACAACTCCATACTAGTTGCCCTAGCCTCAGATGGTAGATGACTTAACACAGCAGGGTCATTACTGACCCACAGTCGAATCTCGAAGCCAGCCCCAGAAAGGATAGTTTGCAAACGATCAATTAAGCTCTGAACCGCTTCAGCTGTAGGTAGGCTCTGAAGACAATTGTCCACGTAAAAACACCTCTCCACTGAGAAACAAATTTCCTCGTCTGTTAAGGGGTGCTGATGGGTATGGCGCTGAAGTGCGTAGGTAGCACAACAGGAACTGGAGGTAGTCCCAAAGGGTAAGACTAACCACTCCAACGTTTGTGGTGCCTCACTGGTCTGGAGGTCTCGCCATAGGAAACGGAGCAGGGGACAATCCTCAGGCAGAAGGCGAACCTGATGGAACATTGCCTTAAGATCTCCACTTACAGCCACGGGATGCTCTCTGAAGCGTAAGACGACTCCTAATAAGGAAGCGCCTAGAGTATGTCCGGGTAAGAGATACTGGTTAAGGCTCTGACCTCTGTATTGATGGGAACAATTGAAAACAAGTCGATACTTCCTGTTGTGACAAACGATGTGATGTGGTATGTACCAACACTTAGCGGTCTCAGCAATATGATCTGGTACAACTCGGACAGCTCCAGTCTCAAGCAGTTTATGTATCTCTGCTCTGTAGGTTTCAGCTTTCTCAGGATCCTTCAGTAGACATTGCTCCACACTCCAAAGAGAAGGCAAGTTTGAATCCTTTGGAGCTTTTAACACCGGCATGCTGTTATAATGCAAAAGAGGGGTGGCTAGATGTTGAACTCCTGCTACCTTCATGGTAAGGGTTTTGAGGTCAAGCAACTGAAGTGCTTGTTGGTCCTGCTTGGAACGAGTTACATCTCTTGAGTCATGGTAAGGCACTGTATCTAACTGCCACAATCTCTGAACGTGATGAAGGAGCTCATCTTGAGCAGAAACCAGAGAAGTAAGCAAGCACTGCTGAGGGTTAGACCGATATCCCATAGAAGGTGCAGGACCTTGTAGTGACCATCCTAGGAGAGTGTGAACAGCAACTGGGGCTCCTGGGCCGCGCCATCGAATCGGCTTAGTAGAAGTGATCAGGTGAGGCTGGTCTGAGCCAACAAGCAGCAAGGGCTGGACATCATTAAGGGTATGTAGTGGAAGGCTTCTCAGGTGGCGATACTTCCTCTTAAATTGCTCCACCGGAAGAGACTGGCGGGACAGGTTAAGTCGATCAGCAGTAAAGGCATTGCTGATTGGATAACTAATCCGTGGTCGACAGAAGGGAGAAACCCAAAAGGATAGGTTAAACCATGAATGACCTGGACATCATCACGGACTGTCCATAACGGAAGCTCTTCAGGAATACCCTGAATGCCCAATGCTTCAACTGCTGCAGAAAGCAGAATTGTCCATTCTGGCCTCTAACAGAAGGTTTATCCAGGAAGAATCGGTCAAGGGAGAAACTTGTAAGGCAACTTTTCTCCAGTGTAGCAGAGCCCTCTGTAGCTGATGGACTGATGTTCACATTGTGAAGAGGGAGAAGATGCAGACCACGACACAGACTGCAGGGCTTTTTCAGATCACACTTGGCAGCATGGTGAGATCTGGCACAACGCCAACAGCGATTGTTACTCCGAATCCAGGTTTTAACTTGATCAGTAGTGAGCTGGGCGAATGAGGCGCACTGACTCAGGTAATGTTCACACCCATCACAGAAAGGGCAGTACCGTTTAGTTCTAGCAGGTTTGGATGACTGAACAGAGCCTTTCTGAGGCAAAGGAAATTCCACAGAGGAAGGGATCAAGGATACAGGCGGAGCTGAGGATGCTTCAACTCCATGTAGTATAGTAACAGATCTCTTACCATGATCAGACTTAACATGTAACCCTTTTAAGTTCAACTCAGTATCATAACTGTGACATCTGGACTCATTATAAAGCCAATTAGAGAAGTCAACCAGGTGTTACAGCTGTTGCATTTGTGTTTGTGCTTGCGTGTGTGTCATGACGTCACTCACTGTTTGTTTCCTAGAGTCCGCCTTTGCACACCTGCGGCGAGTTGCGCTCATTGAAAATTGCCTATAAATAAGGACCAACATTGAGCGGAGAGAGAGAGAGAGAGAGAGAGAGAGCGGAGAGAGAGAGGAGACTTCACAGCCATAAAGCTTTTATTTTCTTTAGTTTACTGTTTTGTTTTCCTTAAGTCTTCCTTTGATCTGCTTTATTAATTGTTGGGTTGTTTAGTCTTTGGTTAGTGTTGTATATTTGTTGGAAAATGTGAGTTTTTGATTCTTTATTCATTCTTTCTTAGTTGTTACATATGATTTGTTTGATTGTTTTGGTTGTAATAAATTTATTAATTTAGACCACTTAGTTTGTGTGTACTCTTTATGTTGCGTTCCCTTTAAGTATTAATTCTTTTGTGTTGATTAAAAAAAAGGGTTCGTAACATAAATTGGGGGCTCGACCGAGATTGTTTATTTTGAACGGACATTGCGAATAACTCCGTATAGGTAGAGTAAATCAGATTTAAAATAAATCGATTTATTTATTATTGCACAAAATTTTGAAATATTTGTCTCGAAAACAATGCTTAAAGACTTAAAGGCTTGTTTGGTGGCTGGTTTAATTGAAAAGGGAGTATTACCTTCAGATGATGTTGAGGAATCTGCAGAAGTACTACCAGCTGGTCAAGATGAACCATGTGTGTCACGTGATGCTGTGGTTGAGGCAGTAGCGCCACTTGCTGATCTGAGTGAGGTAGGACCGTTTTCTTTGCCAAAATTTGAACCTTTGTCCCTTTCAACAGATGAATCAGTGTCGCGTGTAGATGCGCGAGTGAAATTGCGAATAGCTCATTTGCAATTAGAATTGCAAGATAAGACTCAAGCACGTAAAGATGAACTTCAACATCGCCTCGACATATCATATTGACGCAGAAAAAAAAAATGCGGCAATTAGAGTTAAAAGGTGATGAGATTGTAAAAGAAAAATCATCTCCAATTAAAGTTGATTCTGATTTGGCTGTGGGGTCCGGTCCGACAGCAGTTGAAAACGTGAATGATCCTGGGGTAAGTAATTCTGCATCAGTATTAGTGGATTCCTTAAATGCTTGTGTAACTTCCTTTAACGTGGCAAAAATATTATCATAGTTCCGTCATTTCACGAGAGAGAAGTAGAGGCTTATTTTCAGGCGTTTGAAAGAATAGCTACTGTATTAAAGTGGCCGCTTGATGTTTGGGCATTAATGTTGCAATGTAAATGTCTTCCTTTGAAAGAGAGTTCGAATTATGAGACGGTGAAAAATGCGATTCTTCAAGCATATGAACTGGTGCCTGAATATTATAGACAACGATTCCGTACAACAAAAAAAGCTGCATCTTAGACACATGTAGAATTCGTTCCTGAAAAAGCTTTACTTTTTGAAAGATGGGTGAAGGACTGTAATGTGCAGGATTATGTTTCTTTGCGTGAATTAGCGCTCATTGAAGAGTTTAAGAATTGTATTCCGGAGCGAACTGCTATTTATTTAAATGAACAAAAGGTTACATCTGTTCAACAAGCAGCAGTTTTAGCGGACGAGTATGTTCTATTGCATAAATCTGCCTTTGTAAAACGCCCTTTAGATTTTGTTTCATTAAAAGAAAACTCTGTTTCTACATGCGATCGAAGTGACCAAAATCCATCTGGTTTCATAAAGTTTCGTAAAGAGTGCAGTTATTGCCTTAAAACTGGTCATGTCATTTCAGAGTGTCTGAATTTGAAGCGAAAGCAAGAGCGTTTGGATTTGTTACCGACTCCAATTCAAGGCTCTTTATTAGTCGCGTCTCTGCCCACCGCTATTGATGTTATGGATGCGTGCTTTAAACCATTTGTGTTTGACGGCTATGTTTCATTGACAGGTCGTGTTGAAGATAAACATGCTGTAAAGATTCTACGTGATACTGGAGGATCTCAGTCATTTATATTGGTGGATGCTCTCCCTTTTGATGCTAATTCTGCATGTGGCACTAATACGATTGTACAGTGAATAGAAATGGGTTTTGTACCCGTTCCTCTTCATCGTGTGTGGGTATGTTCTGATTTAGTTTCTGGCTATTTTAATGTAGCTATTCGTGCTTCTCTTCCTGTACAAGGAATGTACAAGGAATTTTTGATTATGGGTAATGACATTGCTGGAGGTAAAGTCATCCCAGTAATTCATATTACAAATACACCTGTTTTTGAGCGGTAGCCTGACGAGTTGGCAGAAAGTGTTCCAAGTGTGTTTGCTGTTAGTGCCGTTACAACTCTGGCACAAGCATTTGATGGGAAACTATGTCAACTTAGGTGAGTCTATTTTTGCAGAGATTTTTAGGAAGAATGAATTTCCTCAGTCTCTAGAGGCTCATAACCTTTTAAAAGCTGTATGCCCAAATCCTGATGTGTTTTTACCTATTTCCTGTGAGGTTCTCACTGAAGCTCAGAAAAATGATTCCACACTGGCGAAGTGTCGTTTGAGTGCTGATGGTAATTTGTCACCATGTAACCAGTTTTACTGGAATAACACCGTTTTAATGCGTCGCTGGAGTCCTCATCCGTGGAGTGATGATGTGCAGGATGATTGGAATGTAGTTCATCAGATTGTGCCTTCTCAATTTAGACAGCAGATGCTTTTATCCAAAGCGACTTACAAATGAGGACAAGGAAGCTATTTACAAAACTATAAGAGCAGCAGTGAATAAGTGCTATAGGCAAGTTTTAGGTGTGTAAAGTCTAAGAAGCAAAGCATTAGTAATGTTTTTTTTTTTTTGCGAGAGAGTACAGTTAGTGGAATAGCCATAGAAGCAGTTACAGATTAGGAAGGAAAGTGGAGACTAAATAGTTGAGTTTTTAGTCGTTTCTTGAAGACAGCAAGTGACTCTGCCGTTCTGATGCAGTTAGGGACTTCATTCCACCAACTGGGCAGATTGAATGCGAGAGTTCGGGAAAGTGAGAGTGCGAATCTGCAAGATCGAGCAGTTCTAGAAATGTGGTCAGAGAAGTTTAGCTGGTCATCAATCATTACTCCAAGGCTTTTTACCATTTTGGATGCAGTAATGGTTGCCCCATTTATCTGGATTGAAAAGTTATGGTGTAGAGTCGGGTTGGCAGAAACTTCAAGCATTTCTGTTTTCGCAAGGTTAAGAAGAATCAGAATTAGAAAGAGCTTTATTGCCAGGTATGTTCACACATAAAAGGAATTTGTTTTCGTGACAAAGCTTCTACAGTGCAACAGGATAGCAGAGACAGGACAAAAAACAGATAATAAATATTTATAAATATTAAAAAAAAAATAGAAGTAAGTAGTGAGTGCAAATATACAGATTGAAAAGTGTATGTACGTGTTTATTTCTATATACAACGTTATATGTGCAGCTGTTATGTGCAAATTGGCATGTAAGTGTGTTTTTAAATAAGTGTATAAAAGTGTATGGCAAGTAGTGATGTTGGTTCCACAATTATTATCATCAAGTGTTCATGAGATGGATTGCCTGAGGGAAGAAACTGTTTCTGTGTCGGACTGTTCTGGTGCGCAGTGCTCTGTAGCATCGACCAGAAGGTAAAAGTTCAAAGAGGCAGTGTGCTGGGTGTGAGGGGTCCAGAGTGATTTTGGCAGCCCTTCTGCTCGCTCTGGATAGGTACAGTTCTTGGGGAGTAGGAAGGGTTGTACCAGTGATTCGCTCAGCAGTCCGAACTATTCAAAGTAGTCTTTGGAGGTCGTATTTAGTAGCTGAGCTAAACCAGACAGTTATTGATGTGCAGATGATTGATTCAATGATGGAGGTGTAGAACTGTTTCAGCAGCTCCTTTGGGAGGTTAAACTTCCTCAGCTGACGAAGAAAGTACAGCCTCTGTTGAGCTTTTTTGACAATGGAGTCAATGTGAGTGTCCCACTTCAGATCCTGAGAGATGGTGGTGCCCAGGAACCTGAATGACTCCACTGCTGCCACAATGCTGTCCATGATGCTCAGTGGGGGGAGAGCAGGGGGGTTTCTCCTGAAGGGGTTTTTCCAGACAGCCAACTCCTTAACCTCCTGTCTGTTAGCAGACTCGTCACAGTCCTGAATGAGGCAGATAAGTGTGGTGTCATCTGCAAACTTCAAGAGCTTCACAGAGGAGTCTTTTGAAGTGCAGTCATTCGTGTACAGGGAGAAGAGCAGTGGGGAGAGGACACACCCCTGGGGGGCGCCAGTGCTGATTGTGCAGATACTAGATGAGAATTTTCCCAGCTTCACCAGCTGCTGCCTGTCCGTTAGGAAGCTGTTGATCCACTGACAGACAGAGGTGGGCACAGAGAGCTGAGTTAATTTGGGCAGGAGAAGTTTTGGGTTGATAGTGTTAAACGCCGAGCCAAGTCAACAAACAAGATCCTCACATAGGTCCCTGGTCTGTCTAGGTCAGGGGTGGGCAAACTCGGTCCTGGAGGGCCGGTGTCCTGCACAGTTTAGCTCCAACACTAATCAAACACACCTGAACAAGCTAATCAGTATCTGCAAGATCACTAGAAATCTATAAGCAGGTGTGTTTGATTAGAGTTTGAGCTAAACTGTGCAGGACACCGGCCCTCCAGGACCGAGTTTGCCCACCCCTGGTCTAGGTGTTGCAGAACATAATGCAGTCCCATATTTACTGCATCATCCACAGACCTGTTTGCTCTGTAGGCAAACTGAAGAGAGTCCAGTGAGGGTTCAGTGATGTCCTTCAGGTGGGCCAGCACCAGTTTTTCAAAAGACTTCATGACCACAGATGTTAGTGCCACCGGTCTGTAGTCATTTAGTCCTGTCAGTTTGGGTTTCTTTGGGATGGGGATGATGGTGGAGCGTTTGAGGCAGGAGGGCACTTCACACAGCTCCAGTGATCTGTTAAAGATCAGGGTGAAGATGGGGGCCAGTTGGTTAGCGCAGGATTTTTAACAGGCTGGTATTATAAAATCTGGGCCTGGTGCTTTTTCCCTCTTCTGTTTCCAGAAGACCTGGCGCACCTCCTCTTCACTGAACTGAATGCATGTATGGGGGAGGCGGGGGGTGGTGGAGGTGTTAATGGTGGCGTGAAGAGCAGTTCAGAGTGGGTGTGGGGGGTTTTCTCAAACCGGCAGTAAAAGTCATTCAGGTCTTTTGCAAGTCGTTCATTGTCTACAGTGCTGGGGGATGGTGTCTTGTAGTTTGTGATGTTTTTCAGACTTTTCCACACAGATGCTGAGTCGCTGGAAGAGAACTGACTCCTTAGTTTCTCAGAATAGTTCCTTTTTGCGACTCTGATCTCCTTTTCCAGTGTGTATTTGGCCTGCTTATACAAGGCCCTATCCCTTCCTGTAAGCAACCTCCTTGGCCTGACGTAGCTGTCTGAGTTTTACAGTGAACCATGGTTTGTCATTGTTGTATGTGAGTTGAGTCCTGGTAGGAATGCACACATCTTCACAGAAATTGATATAAGATGTTACAGTCTCTGTGAGCTCATCCAGATCATTTACAGCAGCTTCAAAAACACTCCAGTCAGTGAGGTCGAAACAGGGTTGTAGATCCCGCTCTGTTTCGTTAGTCCATCTTTTCACAGATCTTAATACAGGTTTGGCTGTTTTCAGTTTCTGCCTGTAGGTTGGAATGAGATGAATGAAACAATGGTCAGAGTGTCCCAAAGCTGCTCGTTGGACGGAGCGGTATCCATCCTTTATTGTGGTATAGCAGTGATCCAATATATTACTGTCTCTTGTGGGACATGTAACATGCTGTCTATATTTTGGCAGTTCACGGGATAGTTTTGCTTTGTTAAAACCCCTGAGAATGATTAAAACAGAGTCCGGGTGTTGTTGCTCTATCACCGTGATCTGATCAGCTAGTTACTGTATCGCCAGGCTCGCGTGCGGAGGAATGTAAACACTGACGAGGATGAACGAGCAGAACTCGCGCGGGGAGTAAAAAGGCTTACAGTTAATAAACAGTGCTTCGAGATCTGGACAGCACATCTTAAAAACTGTTACATCTGTACACCACCTTTCATTGATGTAAAAGCACGTCCTGCCACCGCGCGATTTCCGCATTGATTCTTCGTCCCGATCCGCTCTGAACAGCTGATTGTCCGTTGTCTGCTCGTTGTCCGGTATGGTGTTGTTCAGCCAGGTTTCCGTGAAACACAGAGCAGCTGAATGCAGAAAATCCCTGTTTGTCTGATAGAGCAGAATGAGTTCGTCTATTTTGTTGGGTGGAGAGCAGAGATTTTCCAGATGGATGCTAGACAACACGGTCCGAAATCCACGCTGTCTGAGTTTCACAAGCGTGCCTACACACTTTCCTCGTCTGCACGCTTGAAATCGTTTGAGTAGCACTGCAGCTCCTCCGACTACAATGTCCAACAGAACATCAGATAAATCCAGGTATGGAAAAATATTTGGTGGCGTATGTGCCCGAATGTCCAACAATTCATCTCTGGTGAAACTAATTGTAGGAATGTGACTCGAGACAGGACAAACTAACAAAAACACAAACACTACTGCAGAGCACGACACGGAGGCGGCCCTCGTCATCAGCGCCATCTTGGATATTTTTGAGCTGAAGATGATGATCTTTCATCCAGTGTGAAATGTCTGACAGGCAGGCTGAGATGCCAGCTGGAATCGAGGAATCATCAGGGTGAAAAGAGAGACAAAAGCAGCTGATAAATCCAGCAAGATGAGGACAGATGATTTAGAGTCTGCTTTAGCCAGTCTGAGATCCTCCACGACCGAGAGCAGGGCAGTCTCAGTTGAGTGGCTTTTCTTAAAGCCAGATTACTTGTTGTCCATGAGGTTGTTTTGAGTAAGAAAGTCCAGGACTTGATTGAACACTACTTTCTCCAAAATCTTGGCCATAAATGGAAGCAGGGATACCGGTTGGTAGTTTTCAAGTAGCGTTTGATCCAGGTTGGGTTTCTTTAGCAGTGGGGTTACCCTAGCCTGCTTAAATGAAGTAGGGAATAAACCAGAGTCAAGAGATGTGTTAATTATGTGAGTCAGTGTTGGTATGACTGCAGGAGAAATGTGAACAAGTCTAACTGAAAACAACTGAAAACAAGTCTAAATGTACTTTCACGGTGTTGCTCTCGATGCTAAAGTGCTTCTCCTCATAGAAAAAGAGACCCTGGCGATGTTGCTTGCCTTGCAACATTTTGATGTGTATGTTGGCTGCAGTTCTACTCCTGTCATGGTCTATACCGACCACAATCCACTGGTTTTCTTAAATAAGATGTATAATCATAATCAGAGATTAATGCGCTGTTGCCTGTGTGTTTGAGCTTGCGTGTGTGTCATGACGTCACTCACTGTTTGTTTCCTAGAGTCCGCCTTTGCGCACCCGCGGCGAGTTGCACTCATTGAAAATTGCCTATAAATAAGGACCAACATTGAGCGTAGAGAGAGAGGAGGCTTGCTAGAGATGAGAGGGAATGGGATTAAGCGGACAGGTGGTTGCATGGCTAGATAGCACGAGATTGGACACCTCAGACTCGGAGAGCTGGGAAAAAGAGGTGAGTGTGTGTGGTGTTGGTGGTGTATCTTGCGTGTTTGTTGTAGGTGCAGCAAATTGAGCACTGATTTTTGCAGTTTTGGTGCAAAAGAATGTAGCAAAGTCATCAGTAGTGAGTGTGGAGGATGCGGGTGGAGGAGGAGGATAGAGGAGGAAGGAAAATGTTTTAAAAAGTGAGGATTGGTGGCACTGTTGACTTTCCGACGGAAGTATGTCTGCTTTGCAGAAGTAACCTCAGCCGAGAAAGAGGACAGAAGAGTTTGGTATGTTATGAGCTGTTCAGGATTTTTAGTTTTTTGCCAAATTCTCTCTGCAGCCCGAAGTTTTGAGCGATGCTCACGGAGAACATCAGGGAGCCAAGGGTGCAGGAGGACTGGCACGGGCTGGCATGAATGTAAGAGGACATAGTCTGTCTAGACATGATGCTAGTGTGAAGCAGAGTGTATCAGTGGCACTGTTCATATCAAGTGCAGAGAGTTTGCAAGATGGAGGAAGAGAGTCTGAAACAATGGTTGATATTCTATTGGGTGAGAGAGAGCGTAGGTTTCTGCGAAAGGCAACTAGAGTTGGAGTGTCTGGCGGCTCAGGAGTAATGTGGATGTTGAGAGACAGAAGGAAATGATCCGATGTTTGTAGTGGAGTTACGAGTGTTTGATCAGCGAAGCAATGCCGAGTTTAAATAAGGTCTAGCTGATTACCTGATTTGTGAGTAGCAGAAGTAAGTGCTCTTTTGAGGTCAAAAGAGGCAAGCAGAGTCTGGAAGTCAGCAGCTTGAGGTCTTTCAATGTGAATGTTGAAGTCACCTAGCTCCAACAAGGGAGTGTCATAATCAGAAAAAGATGAGAGAACAATATCTAGTTCATCTAAGAAGTGACCTAATGTACCCGGTGAGCGGTAGATGACAACCACATTTATGTGGAAGAGGTGGATAATGGTGACTGCATGGAATTCAAAGGAGCTGATTTTTGGCAGGCATGGTCTCTGAGTGAATTTCCATTCTTTGGAAATCAGTAGTCCAGTCCTATCCCCTCTCCCTGTCTGACGAGGAGTGTGGGAAAGAGAGAAATGGGTAGAAAGAGCTGCATGTGTAGCAGTGTCCTCCGGTCTCAACCAGGTCTCAGTTAGAGCCATGAGATTATAGTCAGAATGAGTGGCTATGGAGGTAATAAAATCTGCCTTGTTAACAGCAGATTGACAATTCCAGAGGCCCATGGAGAGAGAGAGAGAGAGTTGTGAAATAGCAGACACATGTATTGATCGAAGGTTGTGAGGATTGCGCCTGCAGCGTACCTCCCATGCTTTGCGAGTGTTAGTAACAACAGGAATTAGTAAACACATAATAAAAGTGCAAGGAAAACAATAATGAGTGCAGAGATAAAGTAAAATAATAAAGTAAAAGTACTCAAGTGCTTTGTCGGTGTCTTTGCTCGGTGGAGTCACGCAGGTAGAGTCGATGGTCTTTACTCTCGTCGGTCTTCACACGAGGCGGCCTTCACATGAGGCTGCCGCGACCGCTGCCGGGGTGAGACTAGCTGCTTATATACACCCCTGAGCGCTTTGTTGATTGAGCTCAGCAGGACATGCCTCGAGAGTAAAAACACCCGAAACTGCAGCGGGAGGGGGCGCGAAACCGTCCGGCTCGACACACAAGCTCTTACAGTAACCAAGGAAACAGTGGGTAAACTTTCTAGTACCATACACAGATAGCTGAAAACAAGTTTAAATGTCCTACCATACACAACCAGCTGAAAACAAGTCAAAGTGTTCTCCAACCATACACAGCAACTGAAAACAAGTCTAAATGTACTTTCACGGTGTTGCTCTCGATGCTAAAGTGCTTCTCCTCATAGAAAAAGAGACCCTGGCGATGTTGCTTGCCTTGTAACATTTTGATGTGTATGTTGGCTGCAGTTCTACTCCTGTCATGGTCTATACCGACCACAATCCACTGGTTTTCTTAAATAAGATGTATAATCATAATCAGAGATTAATGCGCTGTTGCCTGTGTGTTTGAGCTTGCGTGTGTGTCATGACGTCACTCACTGTTTGTTTCCTAGAGTCCGCCTTTGCGCACCCGCGGCGAGTTGCACTCATTGAAAATTGCCTATAAATAAGGACCAACATTGAGCGTAGAGAGAGAGGAGACTTCACAGCCAGCCATAAAGCTTTTATTTTCTTTAGTTTACTGTTTTGTTTTCCTTAAGTCTTACTTTGATCTGCTTTGTTAATTGTTGGGTTGTTTAGTCTTTGGTTAGTGTTGTATATTTGTTGGAAAACGTGAGTTTTTGATTCTTTATTCATTCTTTCTTAGTTGTTACACATGATTTGTTTGATTGTTTTGGTTGTAATAAATGTATTAATTTTAGACCACTTAGTTCGTGTGTACTCTTTATGTTGCGCTCCCTTTAAGGATTAATTCTTTTGTGTTGATTAAAAAAAAGGGTTCGCAACACAAGTTTGGGTTGGCTCCAGTTTGTCGAAACAAGTCTGCTCTCTGCTCTGGAGGAAGCTTACTTAAAAGGTGTGCAATGTGTGACCCGCATCTCAACTCCAATTCCCCATCATGTCCTAATGTTCTCAATAAGACCACTAGGGACTAGACTTGAAGAACGAATCTATGAAAGGCTGGAATATCACCACGTTTAACATGAGGACTGTCAAGGACATTAGCAATCCTACTCAAAGCTAACTGATGTGGTTTGGCCATATTTGTCATTAAGAGCTGACATCGTATCCGTAAGGGGGGTAAGGGAATTCAGATTAGCATCAGCAATCATCTTAGCTTCCTCAAGTTTAAGGTGATTGACTAATATCTGATACTTAAATAGCTCTGTGCCATCTGGGGGTTCTCTAGGGCTATGCGGAGGCATGCAAACTCACTGGGGTCAGGCCGAGTGAACTTAGGTATTGTAGTAGGGGGACCACGATATACAGACTCAGAAGGGCGCACTGCAGCTTGCCCACTACCTTCAGCTAGAGGTTGGAAAACTGGAGGGCTGTGACAGGCAGGAACTGGATGTTGGTAGGTAGGGAAGGGTATGGTACTAGGCCCAAGCAACTCTCGTAGCTCCTGAGGTGTGGTGGAGGTAGCGCGTTAGCTTCAGGGAGAATAGGGTTAGGAGAGTGTAGGCGAGCGGGAGGTAACATCACTGGGTGATAAGAAGAGGCTTGAGAGAACATGAGGTCTTCCAGCTGTCTGGCTAAGGCCGCGTCAGAGTCAGGCCAAAGAGGTAGAGGAGGATCAGTGTAAAGACCACCATCACCAAATACAGGTGTAGATACACAGGGCCTCACTTGAGGACTGGATAACTGGGACACCAAGGAATGTACTGGTGAATGAGGTTGGCCTCTGGCTTGACTAAGGTCTGCTCTAAGGGACTAAAGCTGTCAGAACTAACTCTTGAACCTCTGCCCTCAACTCCCTCAGCTCTGCTTGGAAGGCCACACGTTCCTGTTGCAGGTGCTGTAGCTCTCTTAGTTGGGAAGAGGGGACTTTCTCAGTCATTGAAGGCTGTAAAAGAACTGACTGAGTGCACATAGGAGACAGAGTAGGCCGATAAATGGAGGACTGGATCTGTGAGTCATCACAAGGGGGAATAACACGTGGCTGAAATGACAAGTTATGGGTTGTAACAGGCGTCTCCATTCTACGAATAACCTCATGATTGGACACAGGTCGGCCCCTGGGAAGCTGTACATCATATTGTTTAAAGTAGGCTGGAGGGCGAGTTTAACGCTTTGGGCGAGATCCAGATAGTATATCTTCATCTAATCCATCTTATCAGAAAGGCACACTTGCTCCGGCTCGAAGGACCACAATGTTTTAAAGGTTTGCACTGATTTGATCACATGAGTTAAACCTCTCTGGGTGCCGGTCAGAGCACAAATATTATCAAAGGATGAGGAGTCAGGTGGTCAGATTGAGGTACTGGATTGTGTTAGCAAAATGTATGCCACAAATGTACAGGCAGTAGAGAAATTAGTCTGAAACACAGAAAATATAATAAAAATAATAAGTAACAAAATTTTGTGGTGTATATACACTTGTATATCAGTTTTCCCACATATAAGTACATAAAGGATGGCCAAAGTATACTAAATCTTCAGTCAATATACTTAAAGGGGAATAAGGCTTAACATTATACACATTTAAACTAAAAGCAATCATTTGACATAATGAACAGGATCTCGATATATGGAATAGAGCATGTCACATCAAACAATTCAGCATTTAAACAGTTCAAGTGGCTGTAAATAATGAAACCACAGAACAGAGCATCATTTAGAATCAAATAGGGGATCTGCATTACAATAATGGAGAAATAATCACATTCTGAACAGTGTATTCAGGTCAAACGATCTCAAACAATGGCTACTGGCCTCGTGTGTGTGACAGGGCTATAAATAACTACACTCTAAAAAACGTTGGGTTATTTATTTAACCCAATGGTTGAGTTAAAAATATTTGGTGCTTTGTTGGGTTATTTTAAACCTTTTATTGGGTTATTTATTTAATAACTCAACCAGTTGGGTTACAATTTTTGAATTTCAATAGTCAACTGATTGAACTGACACAGGACAGCTGTATTAATGTGCGTACGTGAAGTTTTTCTTGCGTTATAACGTTTATGCAAGCTCTAATGCAGTAGTATTGTTATTTTTTTAATCAAATTGCCTCTCTGTGTCGTGTTTTTTTTATCTGTTTCACCTGGACTCTTAATTATTGATAATACAAGCGTGCGCGCTTCATAGCCGATCTACATGCGGATAAAAACGATTTCTCTACCTCTGTGTTCATCTCTACTGTTATTTTGGAGGAAATGATACACGTATTTGAGATATTCCACCGTCATTCTCGTCTTTAGGACCCAGCAGAGACATTAAACCGGAGTCGTGTCCAGTCTTGTTGAAGGTATGTTATGTTGTCTTAAAAAACACCGGCCCTTCACTAGGAAACTACATTGTAACAACTAAATACTAATATAGATATATATATATGTGCTACATTTTGTTCAGGAAGTTGCTAGTTTTCCCAAGAAGTATGAAATCCGAGCATTATATTATTATTGGTTATTATTCGCCGCTAGAGGGCGCTGAATGGATCGCAACGTGAGGAAGTTATCCTGGACGAGCAGAGCAGAAATTGTTACATCGTCTTTTATCAGAAGAGGATTTATTATTCATTTCAAGGTACTTGATTATTAACTATTGAAAGTTAAATGTTATTCTTACTGTTTGTGTGTACTACATTGGAGGCCCTGAAAACTGCATTTGCCCTACATCTTATACTAATTTACAGGGATGAAACCACACCATGATAATGTTAGATGCTAATATAAATGTTTAATCGGTTATATATGTCATATAACAATTAAATATAAGCTTAAAAAATTATATATATAAGAATTGTAACATCTGCTAGCTTTGTATAATAATAGTAGTAATATATGCGAATAAACAATAATACAAAGCCCTTAAACATACATGTCCTTGCCCAGTTTTCAATTCAGGTGAGATTTTAAGGATGCTGTGACCACTCAACTGATAAATGTTGTCTGTCAGCTCATGTTAATTTGTGGTTTATTTTATTTTTTATTTGTTCATTGTAGGTTGCTCTGGACAGAGCGAGTTTTAATCCTCCTTGATAATCTTGTTGAGAAAGGTGAGAAAACAACAGCTCTGTATTTTGTAATATGTACATGATGTAAAAATGCACAGATACACACACTTAAGCAGTATCATACATTGTCAAATTGTCTTTACATCCCCATTGTCACGGATTGGCCAGGCTCTTCCACCAGTATCACGCAACGAGCATCCTCACCTGAGTATTAATTACGCAGAGCTGCACCCAATCACTCAAACTCACTATATAAGCACACACCTCAACTCACTCATTGTCCGGTCTCGTTCCCACGAAGCGGACTCATAGTGAGTACCTCCTGGTAGTCACTATCATCCTAGCTCATTGTCTGAACTTACCTGATCTGTTTCTTTCCAGTCTGTCCAGTGTTCCCGGTGTCCTGTCAGAGTTGTGTGTGTCGTCCGTCTGTCTTCCCCGCAAGCCCTCTGGTGTGTGCATTCGGTCTCCCTCAGTGTCTGTCATCCAACCTGCCACAAAGAAGGACTATCAACTCAACCGAACTTCATTCATTTCCCCAACGTTATCCTTTTGTGTTCCGCTGTTGGAATAAACATCTTTCATAATTTACTCACCTTGTCTGTCCGTCTGCTTCCATAACAGAAGACCGGACCTATATACAATCAACAGCATGAGCACTCACGATCCCCTTCAGGAGTTGGTGGACTCGCTGAAGAGAGTTCTACTACCATCTGCTCCACTTCCCGAAGCACCACCAGCACTGAGCACTTCTTCATCGTCCACCCACTCATCCAGTCCCATGGCTCGACCAGCGCCCTACTCTGGCGGGGCGGAGGAGTGCAATGGATTCCTATTACAATGTTCTCTGGTATTCACTATGCAACCCGATTTATATCCCTCAGATCGGTCCAAAATTGCATTCATCATCTCCCTTCTCTCTGGGTCGGCTCTTCGGTGGGCTGAAAACATCTGGCAACAAGCTGGGCCGGTAACAAACTCCATTCATACATTTACCAAGTATTTCAAGGAGGTCTTTGGTCTTGCAGATGGAAAAGTAGCAGCTGGAGAACAGTTATATCATCTCAAACAGGGAACCATGTCCACAGCATTATGCGCTCCGGTTCCGCACTCTGGCTGCTGCTAGTGGATGGAATGAGCGATCTCTCCTCACGACTTACCGGCTCGGATTGGAGCCCAACCTTCGCTTACAGCTGGCAGCCCTCGACGATACCATGGGGTTGGAAAAATTCATTCAACAATCTCTTCGCTGTTCTGATCATTTGAAGGTCTACCAGCATGATCCTCCACCAGTATCCCAAGCACTCCTCCGTTCGCCAGAGCCAGCCATCCCTCCAGAACCAGAACCAATGATCGTGGAATATGGTAGACTCACGATCACTGAGCGACAGAGGAGGCTGAACCGGGGTCTGTGTTTGTACTGTGGTGCCAAAGGACATGTCAGGCTGGACTGTCCCATTCGTCCAGTACACTCCTTGGTGAGTGTGTTCAGTTCTCCCATTGAAAAGATGCACCCTCTCACCACCAATGTTCAGTTAACTACCCATTCTGTCTCTGTTTCATTCATGGCCCTTATCGACTCTGGGTCAGCTGGAAATTTCATCTCGCACGCCCTCTGTCGCCACCTCCTGCTCCACACTGAAGCCTCGACGCACGTCTACCAGATTCAACCTATAACCAACGATATCCATTCCCAGGCACGTATTTATCGTAAATGTGAACCCGTCAATCCCCAAGTGGGATTACTTCACAAAGAAAAGATTTAATTTCTGGTTCTGGAGGGTGCCTCAATGGATATCATTCTAGGGCGCCCGTGGCTGGTGAAGCACAATCCCATCCTCTCTTGGGGCACAGAAGAAATAAAAAGATGGGGTGAAGAATGCATATCCAGCTGTTTTCACGACCTACCCTTACAGATTCAGAGACCCCTCTCCGTCTACGTCACGTCTGTCGAAAGACCAAGTCATGAAGCGATCTGTCCAGATCCCTAAGATCTACTCCGCATACGAGGACATATTTTGCCCCAAGAGAGCTTCCCAGCTACCTCCACATCGGCCATGGGACTGCGCCATAAACCTGCTTCCAGATGCTCCTATGCCCAAAGGTAGGATCCACCCGTTGTCCCTTCGGGGGGCCATGGAGGAGTACATTCAGGAGGCTCTGAGTCAGGGGTATATTTGCCAGTCCACGTCACCCGCTGCCTCAAGTTTCTTCTTCGTGGCCAAGAAGGATGGAGGGTTGCGGCCATGCATAGATTATCGAGTTCTGAACCAAGGAACAGTTAAAACTAGGTATCCCCTTCCTCTCGTCCCTGCGGCCCTGGAACAACTCCGATCTGCCAAGATATTCACCAAGTTGGACCTCCGCAGCGCATACAACTGGTAAGAATACGCGATGGGGACGAATGGAAGACTGCGTTTGTGACCCCTACTGGGCACTACGAGTACCTGGTCATGCCCTATGGTCTGGTCAACGCCCCCTCCGTATTCCAAAACTTCATCCACGAAGTCCTCCGGGAGTTCCTCCATCTCTCCGTCATAGTCTGCATTGATGATATCCTGATTTACTCCCGGAGTGAGGCCGAACACCGCCACCACGTTGCGGATGTCCTACAAACCCTCAGAGAACACCAATTGTACCTCAAGGCAGAGAAGTGCTCATTCCACTTACCATCTGTTCAGTTCCTAGGGTACATCATCGATCAAAATGGGGTTCGCATGGACGAGGGGAAGGTCACTTCCGTTATTTCCTGGCCAGAACCCAAAACCATTAAAGAACTCCAACAATTTCTAGGGTTTGCCAATTTCTATCGACGTTTCATCCACAACTACAGTCTCATCACCGCTCCGCTGACCAACCTACTCAAGAATCAACCCAAAAAACTATGCTGGCCTCCCGAAGCCGCCGCAGCCTTCCAAAACCTCAAGAAATCCTTCACTCAAGCTCCACTCCTGACTCACCCCAATCCTGACCAGCCTTTCGTGGTCGAGGTAGATGCATTGACCACTGGAGTGGGAGCCATATTATCACAGTCCCACGGTACACCAGCATTACTCCATCCATGCGCCTATTTCTCCAGGAAGCTCAGCCCAGCGGAAAAGAACTATGACATCGGGAACCGAGAACTACTAGCTATCAAGCTCGCCCTGGAGGAGGGGTGACACTGGCTGGAGGGAGCCAAACATCCGTTTCAGGTGATCACAGATCACAAAAATTTACAGTACCTCAAAGAAGCTAAAAGACTCTGTCCTTGTCAGGCCCGGTGGTCCTTTATCTTCTCCCGATTCCAATTTTCAATATCATACCAACCAGGATCAAAAAACATCCGAGCAGATGCACTTTCCAGAATTTATGATCAGCAGGAAATCATGGAAACCCCAGCCAAGATCCTTCCAGATCAGATCACTATTTGTCCCATCACCTGGTCCGCTCCTACAGTCGTCGCCACTCCGGAATCCAGAATTCCGCCGGGCTGTCCCCCCAATCGACGCTTTATCCCTGAAAATCAACGGGTAGATCTTATTCATTCCAGCCATACATCTTTGGGCACAGGGCATCCCGGGGCCAACAACACCCTCTCGCTGCTATCCCAACGCTTTTGTTGGCCGAATATGGCTAGGGATGTGAGATACATCCAAGGCTGTAGAGAATGTGCTATGTCGAAGAGTCCTCTCCATCTACCTGCAGGTAAACTCCATCCCTTGCCCATCCCGAACCGCCCCTGGTCACACCTAGGAGTTGACTTTATGACGGATCTCCCATCATCTGAAGGTAATACCTGCATTTTAGTCATTGTAGATCGATTCTCAAAATTCTGCCGTTTGATTCCTTTGAAGGGTCTGCCCACAGCCCTAGAGACCGCCGAAAACCTGTTCAACCATGTCTTTCGATGTTTTGGGTTACCTGAAGATATAGTCTCGGACCGAGGACCCCAATTCATCTCCAGACTATGGAAAGCCTTCTTCAGACTCCTAGGTGTGACCGTCAGCCTCTCGTCTGGCTATCACCCACAGACCAACGGCCAGACAGAGAGGAAAATTCAAGAAGTGGGGCGGTTCTTCAGGACCTTCTGTCACGGTCATCAAAACTCCTGGAGCCAGTTTCTGGGCTGGGGGGAATACGCCCAGAATTCCCTGCGGCAACCTACCACCGGACTTATGCCATTCCAGTGCATCCTGGGATTCCAACCTCCACTCTTTCCCTGGGATGCCGAACCTTCTGATGTCCCCACAGTGGATTACTGGTTCCGGGAGAGCGAGAGGGTCTGGGACGATGCTCATCACCATCTCCAGAGGGCAGTTCGCAAAGCAAAGGAGGTGTCCGATAAAAGGAGGATTCCAGGTCCCATCTATACTCCGGGGCAGAAAGTCTGGCTCTCCACCAGAGACATCCGCTTGTGACTGCCCTCCCGAAAACTAAGTCCCAGATTTGTTGGTCCCTTCACCATCCTGGAACAGGTCAATCCAGTCACGTATAAGTTACAGTTACCACCACAATACAGAATCCACCCCACATTCCACGTGTCCCTTCTCAAACCCTTTCACGATCCTCTGATTCCCTCCACAGAGCCTGGCCACGAAGAGAAACCCCCTCCCCCACTGATGTTGGAAGAAGGGTCCATCTATAAAGTCAAGGACATCCTACGGTCCCGGCGTCGTGGTGGTCAGCTGGAATACCTTGTCGACTGGGAGGGATATGGTCCAGAGGAGAGGTCTTGGGTCCCCAGATCCGATATATTAGATCCCGCACTTATGGAAGAGTTCCACTCTAATCACCCCGAATTCTCAGCACCTCGTGGACGAGGTAGACCACCACGGCGTCGGAGGTTTAGGCCCTCAGGAGCGGGCCCTGGGGAGGGGGGTAATGTCACGGATTGGCCAGGCTCTTCCACCAGCAACGAGCATCCTCACCTGAGTATTAATCACGCACAGCTGCACCCAATCATTCAAACTCACTATATAAGCACACACCTCACCTCACTCATTGTCCGGTCTCGTTCCCACGAAGCGGACTCACAGCGAGTACCTCCTGGTAGTCACTATCATCCTAGCTCATCGTCTGAACTTACCTGATCTCTGTTTCTTTCCAGTCTGTCCAGTGTTCCCGGTGTCCTGTCAGAGTTGTGTGTGTCGTCCGTCTGTCTTCCCCGCAAGCCCTCTGGTGTGTGCATTCGGTCTCCCTCAGTGTCTGTCATCCAACCTGCCACAAAGAAGGACTATCAACTCAACCGAACTTCATTCACTTCCCCAACGTTATCCTTTTGTGTTCCGCTGTTGAAATAAACATCTTTCATAATTTACTCACCTTGTTTGTCCGTCTGCTTCCATAACACCCATATGTCTTAAAATCAATTTATACATTTGTAATTCTTCTGTAAATGCATTTTTACTTCTCTGAACAGCACTGATAGTGTGTAAAGACACAAATGTCTCTTTCAAAAGTGTTTCTGTGCCTTATTTGAGTGTGAATTTGGTATTAGACTCTGTATCAGGCATGAGGCCACAGGTAAGTACAGATGACTGATATAGAGTCTAAGCACAGTTCAGAAATTTCAGAACTCCACTCCTGGAACATTTGACCAAATAAATTGAGATGTTACAGACATTAACCTATTTATATTAATCATTGCGTTATGACAATTTACTGCACAATTGACCATGTAAAATGGACCTTATTTGCCCACCAAATTTGCAAATGTGATGCACCTTACCAACTCACATAAAAGACTAATCCTGCAGCTAAAAGTGCACATTTTCATAGAATTTTTTTTCTCTTTATCTGTTTAAGGTACCCCTGGAGATGACCACTTACAGTTATCTTTTCTCCATTGCTAAACTGGGTAAAATACATGATTTTTGTAGTTATTTGGTCCGGCATACATGTGCAAATTTAAAATTTCTGTTTTAAGGTTGGAGCTAACATCATTTGGTATATGGAGGAGTGGGTAACTAAACCATTCTTGGTGTGAAATTCCATAGCATTTTTTTTCCCTGTTGAAGTCAGTGGGGACGATCAAGTTTTTTATTTGCTTTGTCCTTTAAGTTATCATTTCTGGTCAGCAGAAAAAAAAATAAATCAAAAATCGGTGAAACACCAATACACTAATTCAGCAGCAGAGGCGAATCCATCATGTCCTGTAGCTGGGTCAGTTGGCATTGCTGTTGGGAAGTTTGCATGTCCCTCACAGTTCAAACGCATGCAGTATAGGTAAATTTAATAAACTAAATTGGCCGTAGTGTATGGGTGTTTCACTGATTTTTGGGTGTATTCATCATTTACTCACCCTCAAGTTGTTGATTGATTTTTATTTATTTATTTTTTATTTCTGCTGACCCCAAATGATAACTTTAAAGGACAAACAAATTAAAAACTTAATAGTCCTCACTGACTTCAACAGAAGACAAAAATGCTATGGAATTTCACTGTGGACCAAGAATGGTTTAGTTACCTATATTGTTCAAAATATCATGTTTTGTGTTCACCTGAGGAGAGATTTAGAACAAGGGGATGGTGAATTAATGATGACAAAATTTCCATTATTGTGTAAAATATCCCTTTAATAAATCCAGTGTACTGTTTGCATGGCATGGATTTATGTGCTGTTTTTGTTTATTTATTTTTAGATTGCTCAGGACAGGTATTTTATACCCACACACCAAAGATAAACTTTTTGAAGTTTGGGGAGATGCATCACTGCAGATCCTCTCGCATTGCAAAAAAAGAAGAGAGCCTTGGATCTACCAGTTCAAGCAAACATTTCATCTGGTGAGACAATCCTGCATAACAGCTCTGTTTTAATCCCAATTTGTAGCAATCCACCTTTGATATTAGGGGCTTGTTTTAAATATAATTATTGTGTTTTTTCTGTTTGATATAAATACAGCCTTGGAGATCCCGCTTTGGAGATGGTGCTTTAACAACTCTGCCAGCTATACTTTCTCCACTGCCATACAGATTGTGCAGCAAGATGGTTCGACCCTCATATCAGGAGGCAAAACAAGAATTTGTTGATTTGTGACCTCTAGGTGCATTATTTATGATAATAAATGTTGGACATTATTTAATTCATGTGTGTATACTTGTATTTCGTTCAGTACTTAGAGGAGGAGGAGGAGCAACAGAGACAGAACCCTCTTGTCCTGCTGCTTGGGGATGAACTAAACTGCTCTCATTTGTTATTGTGGGAGGAGTGCCACTAAATTCATGGATTTAAATAAAGCTTTGCCAATGTAATAAAAGCGGTGTATTTTTTATTTACATATAAAGATGACTACTACTACTACTATAATAATAATAATAATTTATTATTATATAGCGGTTAAGCCACTTTTTGGCAAAATAACCTAACAAATTAGTTATTTTTATAACCCAAATTGTTGGGTTAAACTTATCAACCCAATGGATTGTATTACAATAACCAAACAGAAGGTCGGTGCCAAATTGACCTATCTATGGGTTACCTGTTGGGTTATTATTAACCCAAGTGTTTTAAGTGAGTAGGAAATAGGGCTATCTTTCGCGATCTCACCTAACACATAATTAACACCAACAGGCTTAAGATACGGTCACACTGGGCTTTTCCTCCCATAGACTTCCATTCATACGCACGTGAATGCGTCAGACCGGAAACGCGGGGTCAGACGTAAAGTTTCGCAGGTTGCTGCGGTGCAAAGTTCAAGCTTGGTGAACTCTAACCTGCTAAATCGCATCACTTGACTGCATGAGACCAATCGAGGATCAAAACAGGACCTCTCTGGGCAGAAATGTAAACATGGAGCAATCACTCGCTTTTTTAAATGTCTAATAAGCTTGTTTAATCCTGCCCCTTTTCGCAGCGCCGCATGACCGAATTTCGCACACACAAAGCCCAGTGTGACCGTAGCTTTACTTGTAGGTCAATGACTAACACCTCCAATAAACATCTGCAGCAAACGACTAATATCGACAGGATTAGATGTCCTTAATCAGCTCCAACATTCAGTAAGTGAGCAGCAGACAGTCTGAATCAACTCTAAGGACCGCAATGGCGGATAGCGTTGCTGCGATGCCAGAATAAAAGTCTCCTCTCAAATGAGCCGTTGCAACATTAGTATTAGATCAAGTGAATGAATGCACAAATGAAATGTTGTCAGTAATAGTGTATGGATGCCAAACAAAACATGCTGCAATGTAGAGCAGATCTAGGGAATTGCCTAAATGATACTTGAGCTGCAGCTCCACAACTTCTCAAGCAGCTGTTTTAAATAGGAGCAAGGACATGGATCAAGTGCACTCAAGTCATGGCCCACTCATTAAAACCTACAACAGAGTAAAAGAAACTAAAACAACTCAATTAATTACTTAACAGCCTACTAAATCCAAAACAAAAAGGCTTTGAGAGAGTAAGAAACTAGTCCAAGCGGAGTGGAACAATTTAATGATAAAAATAACTATTTTAGAAAAATAATTAAATATAAACTTTCCAATATATAAATACTGAATATCAAAATCCTCCAACCTAATAATTACTGACAAACACAGCAAGGGTGTTATTTTGACAATTGCATATTTTACAGAAAAGCAAAATATGCCACTTCATTACAGCGAGACCTTGTCATGTTTAATATTTCACAATCTTTTGTTTTCCTCCACCGATCCTGAAAATCCTTGTCTTGTTTCTATCTTCCTGTGTCTTTAGGGAGGCCTTCTCTGGCACAGTTTTAAGGAGCATTAGATGACAAAGGAAAACAGAAAGAGTTGTAATGGTAATTAGAGGGTGGTCTGGTACAGTAGCAGTGAGGACATGGGCAAGGTTTTTACTCTACCTTGTCTCCTGTGAGCACCGACCTACAAACTGTGTGCCTTCCCCTCCCTGAACATCAGTCAGAGTTCATCTGCTTCAAATTCTCATCCCTCTATTTAATATACTATATATATATATATATATATATATATATATATATATATATATATATATATATATATATGTATGAAGAGTTCAGATGCAAAAGCCGCTAAACACCATTTCCGCCAAAAATGAGATAATGGCATTAAGTGAATGCTTTAGGCACGTAGTACACCATCAACAAATAGATTTGTTAATCATCCAAATCCCAGCATCAGCGCATTCAGAAATAAGTTTGTTGGCAAAAGCTGCGAAACGCCACTTGCCTTTGGCAGCAAAAGCCGCTATATCCCGAGAACCGATCAGAAGCCGCGAATCAAGTCATGTTTTCAATGTAGCAGCGCACTGATAAGCTGGCTTTATGAAGAGACATATTGCGCTTTCGATTTCGTTTTTAAAAGACAAGAGTTTGATGAACTGGATGGGCCTGTCCGACTGTCAGGGAATGGCAAATGAAAACGTCCCTTACCTCAAAACTCTGTGCATTATAAGAAAAAGAAAACACAATGTACAGTCAGAAGTATAGCATGCACTCATAACGATTTTTTTTGCGCAGCGACTCTACTTTGAATGAGTCCGATTTACTATACATTAAACGGCAACTGCGTTTCACGAAAGACAGAGTTTAGATGCTGTTCTTTTATCCCACATGGATGCTATGAGGATAAACAAGAGACCAAGACCTTGAGTATGGTAAGGATGAATGAATGGCAGCTTCTAAAATTGTCTGAGAGACATTTCGGCTATATCTGGACAGCGTGTCTCTTGTTAATCCGTTGTTGGTCTTTGATGTACTCTCTGTGTGTGTTCAGGACTGGCGTGGTGATTCTTCAGAAACCAATATCAGCTATTCTGTTCCTGCCTGTTCCTCCATCCCCGTTTCAGTAGGATCACCGTGTATCTTTTGTTTATTTATTTATCGTTTTGGACTTTGTTTCCTCGCTATATTGATATAGTATAAGTATATTTTACTTGCATATTGGATCCTTCTAGTATTCATTTCACTCCATTACTTTTTGCCCAGTAGGCCTATCTTGTGTTTAATTTGCTAATTTAAGTTATTTTTTAAAAGATAAATATAATGTATAAAACTACACATTATTTGTAATACTTATACGTCTAATAAGCTTTTATATTAATGGACAATGCACAGATATTGATGTTTCACAATGTTTTTACACTACATTATTTAAATCTACCAAGCTTAGCTTACAATGTTTGCAATATTTACATTGCTCTACTTACATTAAATCTAAATATCAAATATGACAACATATTGTTAATTTTTAATTAATGTCAGTTTTAATGTTATTGATTAATGCATTTACTTGACAGATTTCATTCATTCATTTTCCTTCTGCTTTTTCCCTGGTTTATCACAGCGAAATGAACCGCCACTTACTTGACAGATTTATATATTTTAAATTTCAGGTGGTTTTTTGTTTGGTAAAATAATTTCTAATTGCATCTTTAGTAGTTTTCATCTAATTACACTGTCTTGTCCCAATAGGTGGATTTGGAGGGTTTTGCATAAAAAGCAGAAGTGGATTTAGCTGGTTTTAACACAAAAGAAAATCAACCTTGTTAAGAAACAAAGAATTGTCTAAAGTTACATTTTTGAAAAAAGTTATTTTGTTACATATGTTATGTTCCTGTTTATCTTTTTTCAAAGATGTCACTTAAAATGTCTCTGTTACTGTCATAACCATTATTGCCTGAAGGAGGGAACATACACATTATGTTGGAACTAGATCTTGGGGAATCACTAGATGACCAATCACTGAAAAGTAAAGCTGCGGTCACACCACTTTTCTCCCCATAGACTTCCATTCATACGCACGCAAATGCATCAGACTGGAAACGCAAGCTCGTGCAACAAGTTTCACAGTTCGCTGCATTGGAAAGTTCAAGCTTGGTGAACTCTGACCTGCGAGATTGCATCACATGATTGTGTGAGACCAATCGAAGACCAAAACATAACCTCTCTAAACAGAAATTTAAACATGGACCAATCGCTAGCTTTTTTAAATGTCTAATCATCTTGTTTAATCCCACCCCGTTTCGCAGCACTGTACAACAGAATTTCAGATGCACATACTCTAGTGTGACCGCAGCATAATAAAAAGGGCCAATGAATGCGTATGAATTGGCAAGTGAAGTTCCTCACAGGTGCGGCCGCTTAAAATCAGGTGAGTATATGAGCATCACTTGGAGGCGGTCCTGCCTGGCTTCTTTCCAAGCACCACCCACGGCTCTTTGGCTAAATGTCTGATTTATATGGAAAAATGCATATTTTTGGAAACACTTTAGCCAACCCTCAGTCATCCTCTGGTTTAAATATACAAGATTTTCTGAAGTCGAGTGTGCAGCAGTCTTAACAGTCCTGCCTGAAAAAAGTCTGAGCAGATAAGAAAGCTGTGATTGTTTATATTGATGACAGTGCCCTTTCTACATGTATAACTATCTGAGACAGTCATGAATCAATGATATACTGCCAGCATACCTGCCTGTTATTTATTGTGAAATAATCATTTTATCAGTTTCACTTAAACACTGGATTATTAAGGGTGCATAAAAGTTTGAATTTTGAGTGTCAATTGCTCATTTAAGGGAGCTGTTTTGGTCCCTTAAATTTGTTAAGTGGAAATAGTTACTAAGGACTTTGAAGATTTGTAGACTTGTGGGTTAAGGGAACACTTTGGTCATTCCCAATCGGCAGTTAACTCTTAGGTTTTTGTTCTTGCAAAGTTTTATTAGGAGTACCTTTAACCTTCAAACTAAGGTATTTCTTGCCTTAAGAACCGGGCCCCTGTACAACCGACCAGAGCACACAAAACGAAAGCATGGGAATAGAGCAATAATTTTTTTTTTCATATGAAATCAGAGACATTACACTTTCAGATCAAGCCTAAAACAGTCTTCTGTTGCAATGTTTTTACACTTAAATGACTTTACACATAATAGCCTAAAATGTTTATAACAAAAAAAACACTACAAATTGCATTCCTCTGCATACATGTTTTATAAAGGTTATTAGCAGTTGCTATGTCTATGACGGAATCGCCTCAATGTAATGTGCACTGTAAACCTATTAGGTGCGCTGTTTGATATTATACGTAATATGCACTCCTTTATGTATGTACTATGCGCTCTTCTCATCAAGGTCTCTCTTCATCCTTATCATAACATCATAATTTCTTTTACACACACAAATCCACATTTACACATACAGGCACAATCACACTGGCATCAAGTTATGACTGTAATACAAAAAAATACACTAAGTCTGATGTTTTGGAGCTATTACTGTAATTTGGAAAAGCACTTTAGCAATGAAACCAACAGCGTGTAAGTACATTTAGACTTGTTTTAAGTTGTGTATGGTTAGAGGACACTTAGACTTGTTTTCAGCTGGTTGTGTATAGTTGTAGGACATTTAATCTTGTTTTCAACTGTCTGTGTATGGTACTAGAAAAGTTTACCCACTGTTTCCTTGGTTACTGTAAGAGCTTGTGTGTCGAGCGTAGACGGTTTCGCAGTTTTGGGTGTTTTTACTCTCGAGGCATGTCCAAACGCCAGGTAAAGACTATATATATTGAGCACAGTAGGTTTAGTTAGCAGGAGAAGCACTTTAGCAATGAGACCAACAGCGTGTAAGTACATTTAGACTTGTTTTCAGTTGTTGTGTATGGTTAGAGGACACTTAGACTTGTTTTCAGTTGTTGTGTATGGTTAGAGGACACTTAGACCTGTTTTCAGCTGGTTGTGCATGGTTGTAGGACATTTAAAATTGTTTTCAGCTGTCTGTGTATGGTACTAGAAAAGTTTACCCACTGTTTCCTTGGTTACTGTAAGAGCTTGTGTGTCGAGCACGGATGGTTTACTTTATCTCTGCACTTATTATTGTTTTCATTGCACTTTTATTATGTTTTTACTAATTCCTGTTGTTACTAACACTCACAAAGCACGGGAGGTCTGCTGCAGGCGCAATCCTCACAACCATCAATCAATACATGTATCTGCTGTTTCACAAATCTCTCTCTCCGTGGGCCTCTGGAATTGTCAATCTGCTGTTAACAAGGCAGATTTTATTACCTCCATAGCCACTCATTCTGACTATAATCTCATGGCTCTAACTGAGACCTGGTTGAGACTGGAGGAAACTGCTACACATGAAGCTCTTTCTACTAATTTCTCTCTTTTCCACACTCCTCGTCAGACAGGGAGAGGGGGTGGGACTGGACTACTGATTTCCAAAGAAGGGAAATTCACTCAGAGACCATCCCTGCCAAAAATCAGCTCCTTTGAATTCCATGAAGTCACCATTATCCACCCCTTCCACATAAATGTGGTTGTCATCTACCGCCCACCGGGTACATTAGGTCACTTCTTAGATGAACTGGATGTTCTTCTCTCATCTTTTTCTGATTATGACACTCCTTTGTTGGTGCTAGGTGACTTCAACATTCACATTGAAAGACCTCAAGGTGCTGACTTCCAGACTCTGCTTGCCTCTTTTGACCTCAAAAGAGCACCTACTTCTGCTACTTACAAATCAGGTAATCAGCTAGACCCTATTTAAACTTGGCATTGCTTCACTGATCAAACACTAGTAACTCCACTACAAACATGTCTCTCAACATCCACACTCCAACTCTAGTTGCCTTTCGCAGAAACCTACGCTCAACCATTGTTTCAGACTCTCTTCCTCCATCTTGCAAACTCTCTGCACTTGATATGAACAGTGCCACTGATACACTCTGCTCCACACTAGCATCATGTCTAGACAGACTATGTCCTCTTACATTCAGGCCAGCCCGTGCCAGTCCTCCTGCACCCTGGCTCTCTGATGTTCGGGCTGCAGAGAGAATTTGGCGAAAAACTAAAAATCCTGAACAGCTCATAACATACCAAACTCTTCTGTCCTCTTTCTCGGCTGAGGTTACTTCTGCAAAGCAGACATACTTCCGTCGGAAAGTCAACAGTGCCACCAATCCTCACTTTTTAAAACATTTTCCTCCCTCCTCTATCCTCCTCCTCCACCCGCATCCTCCACACTCACTACTAATGACTTTGCTACATTCTTTTGCACCAAAACTGCAAAAATCAGTGCTCAATTTGCTGCACCTACAACAAACACGCAAGATACACCACCAACACCACACACACTCACCTCTTTTTCCCAGCTCTCTGAGTCTGAGGTGTCCAATCTTGTGCTATCTAGCCATGCAACCACCTTGATCCCATTCCCTCTCATCTCTTGCAAGCCATTTCTCCTGCAGTCATACCAACACTGACTCACATAATTAACACATCTCTTGACTCTGGTTTATTCCCTACTTCATTTAAGCAGGCTAGGGTAACCCCACTGCTAAAGAAACCCAACCTGGATCAAACGCTACTTGAAAACTACCGACCGGTATCCCTGCTTCCATTTATGGCCAAGATTTTGGAGAAAGTCAAGTCCTGGACAATCAAGTCCTGGACTTTCTTACTCAAAACAACCTCATGGACAACAAGCAATCTGGCTTTAAAAAAAAGCCACTCAACTGAGACTGCCCTGCTCTCGGTCGTGGAGGATCTCAGACGGGCTAAAGCAGACTCTAAATCATCTGTCCTCATCTTGCTGGATTTATCAGCTGCTTTTGACACTGTAAACCACCAGATCCTGCTATCTACGCTTGAGTCACTGGGCGTTGCAGGCACTGTTATTCAATGGTTCAGATCTTACCTCTCTGACAGGTCATTCAGGGTGTCTTGGAGGGGAGAGGTGTCCAACCTACAGCATCTAAACACTGGGGTACCTCAGGGCTCTGTTCTTGGGCCACTTCTCTTCTCCATCTACACGACATCTTTAGGACCAGTCATCCAGAAACATGGATTTTCCTACCACTGCTATGCTGATGATACCCAGCTATACCTCTCTTTTCACCCTGACGATCCCTCGATTCCAGCTCGCATCTCAGCCTGCCTGTCAGACATTTCACACTGGATGAAAGATCGTCATCTTCAGCTCAACCTCGCAAAAACGGAAATGCTTGAAGTTTCTGCCAACCCGACTCTACACCATAACTTTTCAATCCAGATGGATGGGGCAACCATTACTGCATCCAAAATGGTAAAAAGCCTTGGAGTAACGATTGATGACCAACTAAACTTCTCTGACCACATTTCTAGAACTGCTCGATCTTGCAGATTCGCATTCTATAACATCAGAAAGGTCCGACCCTTCCTATCTGAACATGCAGCTCAACTTATTGTTCAAGCTCTTGTTCTCTCCAAACTGGATTATTGCAACTCTCTACTAGCCGGGCTTCCAGCTAACCCTATCAAACCTCTTCAGCTGCTTCAGAACGCAGCAGCACGAGTGGTCTTTGATGAACCTAAAAGAGCACGTCACTCCGCTACTCACCCATTTGCACTGGCTGCCAGCTGCTGCTCGCATCAAATTCAAAGCTCTGATGTTTGCTTACAAAGCGACCTCTGGCTTTGCTCCTTCTTATCTGCTCTCACTTCTGCAGATTTATGTGCCCTCCAGAAACTTGCGTTCTGTGAATGAACGTCACCTCGTGGTTCCATCCCTAAGAGGGAAGAAATCACTTTCCCGAACTCTCGCATTCAATCTGCCCAGTTGGTGGAATGAAGTCCCTAACTGCATCAGAACGGCAGAGTCACTTGCTGTCTTCAAGAAACTCAACTATTTAGTCTCCACTTTCCTTCGTAATCTGCAATTGCCTCTCTGGCTATACCACTAACTGCATTCTCTCTCTCTCAAAAAAAACAACTTACATTACTAATGCTTTGCTTCTTAGACTTTACACACCTAAAAAACTTGTCTACAGCACTTATTCACTGTTGCTCTTATAGATGTGTGAATTGCTTCCTTGTCCTCGTTTGTAAGTCGCTTTGGATAAAAGCGTCTGCTAAATGTAAATGTAATGTAAATTACTCACATCTGTCAATGAGGAATTCTCTGACTGCTCATCCGCACCAGATTCCATTTCTAGTGGAGACAAAGCTGACTCTTGTGAAAAATTAGATCTATTCCAAGACATGCAAGTATATATATTCATATTATATGAATATTATATGTTCATGAAAAATGCTTTGCTTTGAGTATGAATATGCAAAACAAACAAAATAAACCTGATTGTATGACAAGCTATTTACTCTTGTCATTTCACTTTTGTGCCAAAAGCATAAAACTTATCTACCTTTTTACTTAAATTTTTTATGTAATGATGAAACTTGCTTATATAGTGTTGAAGATGTTGAGAGCCACTGGAGCCATCAGAGCTACCGTGCACCTCAGACACATCTATGGCAGTTTGTAGAGGGTGAGGTTCTAGAGGGGATGAAGCTAATTTTCTTGGAGGAATAAGAAATAATCAATAAGAAACATCATATAATAGATTACATTGACTCAATTAGAAAGAAAAACTATAAATGAAAGTGATATATAAATGATGAAGATCAAATAAACTTGATAAAATAAAGGTTATTTTTGTTGTTTTTGTGATTTTGCAGAGCCTGCATGGTTGCTGATTTGTTGGTGGGTCCTCTCACCTCAGACACTGTATGTGGTGTCTACAAAGAGTCTAACATTTGACATGAGAGGGGAGCTCAATTAGCCGGACCTTCCTGCCTGTTGTTTTGCTTATTTTAGTTGGATCATGAGCTCAGTTCACTACCATGCACATGCTTTTCACTATTGACTTCTATTTATACTGACTTGATTGTCTTAAATACTTTTGTTAAATTGTGCTTTTTGTTTATAAATCATTTCTCTTTTTGATCTACCTAGTCCGCATTGTCTCTCTTATGTTACAATTCTGAACTGGTTGTAACAATAAACTAACAGTTAAAATAGATGCAATATTTGGTAAGTGTTTGCAATAATCGTCAAGATAAATTCATTCCCCTTGAGTAGCATGAATGTGCACTGGTCACATTTAAGACAAGGTGAATGATATAATGTGTTTATATGCATTCTAATATGTTTCTGTTGATTCTCTGAATGAAAGTAATGGAAGTTTTCAGATTGGTGGATGAGGGAGGTGTTTTTAAACTCGTTACCTGATTCGCTCATATCAGGTTTTACCATACTTGCATGGTAACCATACTTGCATGTATTAACAAAAGGCACTTCCATTCACAGTTTCCCACGCTCTTATTAAGACGCCTCGCATGGACATCAGCTAAAACAATTCATTATGCCTGCTGTACATGTACCATGTTGTAAAAAATTTTTCATTTCTGATTCTTTCTTGTTTCTAATTTCAGAGGTCATGGCAGAAGCTGACCTACATTTGCCTCAAGCACTCCTAGCATACATGCATTACAAGAAAACCATTCAACCCCCTCTCCCCCCTTTATTCATAGATGACTCATTCCACCCAGTTACACGCTTTCGTTTCAAAAACACCTAAAAGCAGTCCTTCGCATTTCAGGCTTTTCACCAGAATCATACTCCAGGCACTCATTAAGAAATGGAGCCGCCACCACAGCAGCACACAAAGGATTATCACAACAGCACATACAAACACTAGGAAGGTGGTCTTCTGATGCTTTCAAATCATACATCCGCCTCAACTAAAGCCACCTCAAGGCAGCCAAAATGACACCTTCCAGATGAATTTATCATCTTACATTAAGAGTCTAATTTGCCTAGAGTGAAGCCTTACAGCTATTGGCTTTAAAGAAATGGGCAACATAGCCTATACTCCTTTTTCATTCCAACTATGACTCCTTCTATCCAAACTCCTTAGTTTGCCTGCCACCCAGTGCTCCCAGGATTCTCCCCTACTCCCTGGCTCCTGTAAGAGCCAGCCTTTTATAGCTCATCTTACCCGAGCTGTGACTTTGTGCTCGAGTCACGTCACTGCCCTCTTTCCCGGCCCAGCTACATTCGTATGGGCAAGCAGCAACGAGTACACGTCCGCAGGCGCTTTTGCACATCAACGCATGCACATGCGAATGATGTGGATATGCGTCCCCTTGCACTCACGTGTTCGGACGCACGTCATACATTATGCTGACCCCCCTAAGCTCACCCTCTAGTGGGAGTCTTCACCGCCAACCGACTCCCGCTAGAACCCGCCTTTGATAGCTCAATTGCTCAAGCGGTGACTTCGAGCTGCGAGCCACGTCACTGCCCCTTCTATAGCCCAGCTTCATTCGCATATGCATGCAGCAGTTGAGTACGCATTCACGTGAGATTCTGCGTATACACGCATATATATGCCATTGATGTATAAATGCGAGCGCATACACCCATATATCCGGACGCATGTTATACATTATGCTGGCCCCCTCAATCTCACCCTCTAGCAGGAGTCTTCACCGCCCACTCCCTTCTCCCCGACTCCTGCCTAGAGCCAGCACTTTAATAGATCAACTGCCTGAGCTGTGACTTCGAGCTCAACTCACGTCACTACCCCTCCTAGGCCCTAGACTAACCTGTTTTATGCATACGTGCTCGTATGCATGTGTATTTATATGTACATGTATGTATTATACATCTCTATTTTTCCTCGTTTCTTCCTTTCCTACTGCTATATCCAGCAGCCGGATATACCACCCTTTTTGCCTTTGGGGAGCGTTCTCCGAATACGCGGCTGCTGTCCCGAGTTAGGTAGCATTTCGGGGGGCACTCGAGAAACACCTGATCTCGTATCCCTCCTAATGCTCATTGACCAGGAAGGAAGCTTGGGCTCATCTATCTCTGAGCACAGGGTTCCCGGGACAGCAAGACAAACCTGCTATCATAGTCGAGCATTATCTAAGTGTGAACTCTTGAAGTGAAGTTTCACAAACTAATTTCGAGAGGCGCACGTGATATTATTGACTACAGCTGATCCTCATCGATAATCATTAGCTAGCCTATAAGACCATTCTAAAACTAATATAAATATCCTGCCTAAACTTCATTTCTTATCTTCGGTTTTGGAAACCCCCCATTCTTCCCTTCTCCCTCTTCCTCTTTCATGATCGGCAACACGGTGGCTCAGTGGTTAGCACTGCTGCCTCGTAGCAAGAAGGCCACAGGTTCAAGTTCTAATTGAGCCAGTCAGCACTCCCTGCGTGGATTTTGCATGTTCTCCCTGTGTTTGCGTGGGGTTTTTTCCGGGTCCTCCGGTTTCTTCCCACAGTCTAAAAACATGTACGTAAGTGAATTGTAATACAGTCACAAGCACTTAACGCATACATAGCAAAAGGAGGCACTCGGGAAACACCTGATCTTGTATCCCTCCTAATGCTCATTGACCAGGCGGGAGCCTTGGGCTCATCTATCTCCGAGCTTAGGGTTCTCTCCCGGGACAGCATGCCAAACCTGCTATCATAGTCAAGCATTATCTAAGTGTGAACTCTTGAAACAAATGAAGGAAGAGTAATTGATGACAACTTAACTTTGTGTGAACTATCCTTTTAACTGTTAAATCGATCAAAACAGAGCTAACAGATTAATCTTTGAAAACCAAACTACGTACACATGCAATAATATAATTTTTACATTATATTTGAGCAGCTTAATAACTTCTAAACTTTTCACCGTTATTTCTTTAGGATTAATACAGTAATTATGTTTACTATAAATCTATTGTTTAAATTTAGTATAAATGAACACTGTGGTTGAAATGACGATTGCAGAGATTACAATGTGCCATTAAAGGGCACATAGTTTACCCCTTTTTTATGATTTAATATTAATATTATGGTTCTTCTGAGTGTGCCAGTTTAGGTTCAGTTTAAAACACAATTCAGATTTTTTTATTATAATGTGTTAAGTGTCATGTTGGGGGTGTGTCCACAGTTTGCTGATTTAGGGGTGTCTTGCTTCACATGTAGATTAGTTTCGGCTTCCCGCCCAATGTAACAAGGGGGCGGAGCCATGAGCTCACCCACTCTGTGTTTGGGCAGACTGAGAGAAGGAGCAGGAGTGAGAGGATTAGCAATCAGTCGTACACAGACCAAACAGAGAGTACAAAATCATTTGTGTCTTTGTATAGTTTTACAGCCAACTGTGTGCTAGTTTCAAGTACCGAGCTTGTACACCGAGACTAATAACCACGCACACTAAATTAACTTTGACTGAGGCACGGGATGCGTCGCTCGAAGCCGCGACATGGCACACCACACTCTCTGTGGCGCGGCAGAAACATGAAGTGTCCCGAATCGTCGCGCCATTGTGTGTACCCTGATAGAAACCTATGTTTAGAATTCTAAAACGCATGGCACAGCATCAGGTGTAGCAGCACCTAGTTAAGATCACAGGGAGCTTCTGTGATCGCGAGAAATGCAAATGGCTGAAGTATAAGGTAGACTCAATGAGAAGTACACATGTTTGCAAACCTACCTAAAGATAAAACCAATAATTCCGATTAGAGCGATAATGTGGAGAATATTGATCTTGTGTTGAGCCCAATGAGCCTTGCATCTAAAAATAGAGCAAGGGTGTTCCTTTAGTGATATTGCTTCGACTCACGTTGAAAATGGCGGACGTGAATCAACAAACTGAGGATATGATGACATGCCTGTCAATCAATATTGGTGGGCGGGGGGGACCGCACTCCTACGTAAAGTTGCGGTTGATCTGAAAACTGCTCCAATTGGTCCACTGTTTTTTATGTTGTTAAATTGAAAAAAAAAAAGCACTGGGTGTGCTTATATCACCCCAATATGACGGTCTATACACCATACATGCACATATGTCTGTCCAAACAGCTTGAAAAGTAGATTTTTTACCATAGGTGCCCTTTAACCACATCACTATGATTAAGTGCTGTCATTTTTGTTGTCCAGTGTGTTATTCATAAGAGTAAAGGTCTCTTCTTCTTTGAACTGAATCCAGAAGAGCTGAAAAACTTTACTCTCGAGGCATGTCCAAACGCCAGGTAAAGACTATATATATTGAGCACAGTAGGTTTAGTTAGCAGGAGAAGCACTTTAGCAATGAGACCAACAGCGTGTAAGTACATTTAGACTTGTTTTCAGTTGTTGTGTATGGTTAGAGGACACTTAGACTTGTTTTCAGTTGTTGTGTATGGTTAGAGGACACTTAGACCTGTTTTCAGCTGGTTGTGCATGGTTGTAGGACATTTAAAATTGTTTTCAGCTGTCTGTGTATGGTACTAGAAAAGTTTACCCACTGTTTCCTTGGTTACTGTAAGAGCTTGTGTGTCGAGCACGGATGGTTTACTTTATCTCTGCACTTATTATTGTTTTCATTGCACTTTTATTATGTTTTTACTAATTCCTGTTGTTACTAACACTCACAAAGCACGGGAGGTCTGCTGCAGGCGCATCCTCACAACCATCAATCAATACATGTATCTGCTGTTTCACAAATCTCTCTCTCCGTGGGCCTCTGGAATTGTCAATCTGCTGTTAACAAGGCAGATTTTATTACCTCCATAGCCACTCATTCTGACTATAATCTCATGGCTCTAACTGAGACCTGGTTGAGACTGGAGGAAACTGCTACACATGAAGCTCTTTCTACTAATTTCTCTCTTTTCCACACTCCTCGTCAGACAGGGAGAGGGGGTGGGACTGGACTACTGATTTCCAAAGAAGGGAAATTCACTCAGAGACCATCCCTGCCAAAAATCAGCTCCTTTGAATTCCATGAAGTCACCATTATCCACCCCTTCCACATAAATGTGGTTGTCATCTACCGCCCACCGGGTACATTAGGTCACTTCTTAGATGAACTGGATGTTCTTCTCTCATCTTTTTCTGATTATGACACTCCTTTGTTGGTGCTAGGTGACTTCAACATTCACATTGAAAGACCTCAAGGTGCTGACTTCCAGACTCTGCTTGCCTCTTTTGACCTCAAAAGAGCACCTACTTCTGCTACTTACAAATCAGGTAATCAGCTAGACCCTATTTAAACTTGGCATTGCTTCACTGATCAAACACTAGTAACTCCACTACAAACATGTCTCTCAACATCCACACTCCAACTCTAGTTGCCTTTCGCAGAAACCTACGCTCAACCATTGTTTCAGACTCTCTTCCTCCATCTTGCAAACTCTCTGCACTTGATATGAACAGTGCCACTGATACACTCTGCTCCACACTAGCATCATGTCTAGACAGACTATGTCCTCTTACATTCAGGCCAGCCCGTGCCAGTCCTCCTGCACCCTGGCTCTCTGATGTTCGGGGCTGCAGAGAGAATTTGGCGAAAAACTAAAATCCTGAACAGCTCATAACATACCAAACTCTTCTGTCCTCTTTCTCGGCTGAGGTTACTTCTGCAAAGCAGACATACTTCCGTCGGAAAGTCAACAGTGCCACCAATCCTCACTTTTTAAAAACATTTTCCTCCCTCCTCTATCCTCCTCCTCCACCCGCATCCTCCACACTCACTACTAATGACTTTGCTACATTCTTTTGCACCAAAACTGCAAAAATCAGTGCTCAATTTGCTGCACCTACAACAAACACGCAAGATACACCACCAACACCACACACACTCACCTCTTTTTCCCAGCTCTCTGAGTCTGAGGTGTCCAATCTTGTGCTATCTAGCCATGCAACCACCTTGATCCCATTCCCTCTCATCTCTTGCAAGCCATTTCTCCTGCAGTCATACCAACACTGACTCACATAATTAACACATCTCTTGACTCTGGTTTATTCCCTACTTCATTTAAGCAGGCTAGGGTAACCCCACTGCTAAAGAAACCCAACCTGGATCAAACGCTACTTGAAAACTACCGACCGGTATCCCTGCTTCCATTTATGGCCAAGATTTTGGAGAAAGTCAAGTCCTGGACAATCAAGTCCTGGACTTTCTTACTCAAAACAACCTCATGGACAACAAGCAATCTGGCTTTAAAAAAAAGCCACTCAACTGAGACTGCCCTGCTCTCGGTCGTGGAGGATCTCAGACGGGCTAAAGCAGACTCTAAATCATCTGTCCTCATCTTGCTGGATTTATCAGCTGCTTTTGACACTGTAAACCACCAGATCCTGCTATCTACGCTTGAGTCACTGGGCGTTGCAGGCACTGTTATTCAATGGTTCAGATCTTACCTCTCTGACAGGTCATTCAGGGTGTCTTGGAGGGGAGAGGTGTCCAACCTACAGCATCTAAACACTGGGGTACCTCAGGGCTCTGTTCTTGGGCCACTTCTCTTCTCCATCTACACGACATCTTTAGGACCAGTCATCCAGAAACATGGATTTTCCTACCACTGCTATGCTGATGATACCCAGCTATACCTCTCTTTTCACCCTGACGATCCCTCGATTCCAGCTCGCATCTCAGCCTGCCTGTCAGACATTTCACACTGGATGAAAGATCGTCATCTTCAGCTCAACCTCGCAAAAACGGAAATGCTTGAAGTTTTCTGCCAACCCGACTCTACACCATAACTTTTCAATCCAGATGGATGGGGCAACCATTACTGCATCCAAAATGGTAAAAAGCCTTGGAGTAACGATTGATGACCAACTAAACTTCTCTGACCACATTTCTAGAACTGCTCGATCTTGCAGATTCGCATTCTATAACATCAGAAAGGTCCGACCCTTCCTATCTGAACATGCAGCTCAACTTATTGTTCAAGCTCTTGTTCTCTCCAAACTGGATTATTGCAACTCTCTACTAGCCGGGCTTCCAGCTAACCCTATCAAACCTCTTCAGCTGCTTCAGAACGCAGCAGCACGAGTGGTCTTTGATGAACCTAAAAGAGCACGTCACTCCGCTACTCACCCATTTGCACTGGCTGCCAGCTGCTGCTCGCATCAAATTCAAAGCTCTGATGTTTGCTTACAAAGCGACCTCTGGCTTTGCTCCTTCTTATCTGCTCTCACTTCTGCAGATTTATGTGCCCTCCAGAAACTTGCGTTCTGTGAATGAACGTCACCTCGTGGTTCCATCCCTAAGAGGGAAGAAATCACTTTCCCGAACTCTCGCATTCAATCTGCTCAGTTGGTGGAATGAAGTCCCTAACTGCATCAGAACGGCAGAGTCACTTGCTGTCTTCAAGAAACTCAACTATTTAGTCTCCACTTTCCTTCGTAATCTGCAATTGCCTCTCTGGCTATACCACTAACTGCATTCTCTCTCTCTCAAAAAAAAACAACTTACATTACTAATGCTTTGCTTCTTAGACTTTACACACCTAAAAAACTTGTCTACAGCACTTATTCACTGTTGCTCTTATAGATGTGTGAATTGCTTCCTTGTCCTCGTTTGTAAGTCGCTTGGATAAAAGCGTCTGCTAAATGTAAATGTAATGTAAATTACTCACATCTGTCAATGAGGAATTCTCTGACTGCTCATCCGCACCAGATTCCATTTCTAGTGGAGACAAAGCTGACTCTTGTGAAAAATTAGATCTATTCCAAGACATGCAAGTATATATATTCATATTATATGAATATTATATGTTCATGAAAAATGCTTGCTTGAGTATGAATATGCAAAACAAACAAAATAAACCTGATTGTATGACAAGCTATTTACTCTTGTCATTTCACTTTTGTGCCAAAGCATAAAACTTATCTACCTTTTTACTTAAATTTTTTATGTAATGATGAACTTGCTTATATAGTGTTGAAGATGTTGAGAGCCACTGGAGCCATCAGAGCTACCGTGCACCTCAGACACATCTATGGCAGTTTGTAGAGGGTGAGGTTCTAGAGGGGATGAAGCTAATTTTCTTGGAGGAATAAGAAATAATCAATAAGAAACATCATATAATAGATTACATTGACTCAATTAGAAAGAAAAACTATAAATGAAAGTGATATATAAATGATGAAGATCAAATAAACTTGATAAAATAAAGGTTATTTTTGTTGTTTTTGTGATTTTGCAGAGCCTGCATGGTTGCTGATTTGTTGGTGGGTCCTCTCACCTCAGACACTGTATGTGGTGTCTACAAAGAGTCTAACATTTGACATGAGAGGGGAGCTCAATTAGCCGGACCTTCCTGCCTGTTGTTTTGCTTATTTTAGTTGGATCATGAGCTCAGTTCACTACCATGCACATGCTTTTCACTATTGACTTCTATTTATACTGACTTGATTGTCTTAAATACTTTTGTTAAATTGTGCTTTTTGTTTATAAATCATTTCTCTTTTTGATCTACCTAGTCCGCATTGTCTCTCTTATGTTACAATTCTGAACTGGTTGTAACAATAAACTAAACAGATAAATTAGATCTGCCATATTGGGTAAGTGTTTGCAATAATCCTCACAATAAATTTATTAGTAGCATGAATGTCCACTGGTCACATTTAAGACAAGGTGAATGATATAATGTGTTTATATGCATTCTAATATGTTTCTGTTGATTCTCTGAATGAAAGTAATGGAAGTTTTCAGATTGGTGGATGAGGGAGGTGTTTTTAAACTCGTTACCTGATTCGCTCATATCAGGTTTTACCATACTTGCATGGTAACCATACTTGCATGTATTAACAAAAGGCACTTCCATTCACAGTTTCCCACGCTCTTATTAAGACGCCTCGCATGGACATCAGCTAAAACAATTCATTATGCCTGCTGTACATGTACCATGTTGTAAAAAATTTTTCATTTCTGATTCTTTCTTGTTTCTAATTTCAGAGGTCATGGCAGAAGCTGACCTACATTTGCCTCAAGCACTCCTAGCATACATGCATTACAAGAAAACCATTCAACCCCCTCTCCCCCCTTTATTCATAGATGACTCATTCCACCCAGTTACACGCTTTCGTTTCAAAAACACCTAAAAGCAGTCCTTCGCATTTCAGGCTTTTCACCAGAATCATACTCCAGGCACTCATTAAGAAATGGAGCCGCCACCACAGCAGCACACAAAGGATTATCACAACAGCACATACAAACACTAGGAAGGTGGTCTTCTGATGCTTTCAAATCATACATCCGCCTCAACTAAAGCCACCTCAAGGCAGCCAAAATGACACCTTCCAGATGAATTTATCATCTTACATTAAGAGTCTAATTTGCCTAGAGTGAAGCCTTACAGCTATTGGCTTTAAAGAAATGGGCAACATAGCCTATACTCCTTTTTCATTCCAACTATGACTCCTTCTATCCAAACTCCTTAGTTTGCCTGCCACCCAGTGCTCCCAGGATTCTCCCCTACTCCCTGGCTCCTGTAAGAGCCAGCCTTTTATAGCTCATCTTACCCGAGCTGTGACTTTGTGCTCGAGTCACGTCACTGCCCTCTTTCCCGGCCCAGCTACATTCGTATGGGCAAGCAGCAAACGAGTACACGTCCGCAGGCGCTTTTGCACATCAACGCATGCACATGCGAATGATGTGGATATGCGTCCCCTTGCACTCACGTGTTCGGACGCACGTCATACATTATGCTGACCCCCCTAAGCTCACCCTCTAGTGGGAGTCTTCACCGCCAACCGACTCCCGCTAGAACCCGCCTTTGATAGCTCAATTGCTCAAGCGGTGACTTCGAGCTGCGAGCCACGTCACTGCCCCTTCTATAGCCCAGCTTCATTCGCATATGCATGCAGCAGTTGAGTACGCATTCACGTGAGATTCTGCGTATACACGCATATATATGCCATTGATGTATAAATGCGAGCGCATACACCCATATATCCGGACGCATGTTATACATTATGCTGGCCCCCTCAATCTCACCCTCTAGCAGGAGTCTTCACCGCCCACTCCCTTCTCCCCGACTCCTGCCTAGAGCCAGCACTTTAATAGATCAACTGCCTGAGCTGTGACTTCGAGCTCAACTCACGTCACTACCCCTCCTAGGCCCTAGACTAACCTGTTTTATGCATACGTGCTCGTATGCATGTGTATTTATATGTACATGTATGTATTATACATCTCTATTTTTCCTCGTTTCTTCCTTTCCTACTGCTATATCCAGCAGCCGGATATACCACCCTTTTTGCCTTTGGGAGCGTTCTCCGAATACGCGGCTGCTGTCCCGAGTTAGGTAGCATTTCGGGGGGCACTCGAGAAACACCTGATCTCGTATCCCTCCTAATGCTCATTGACCAGGAAGGAAGCTTGGGCTCATCTATCTCTGAGCACAGGGTTCCCGGGACAGCAAGACAAACCTGCTATCATAGTCGAGCATTATCTAAGTGTGAACTCTTGAAGTGAAGTTTCACAAACTAATTTCGAGAGGCGCACGTGATATTATTGACTACAGCTGATCCTCATCGATATCATTAGCTAGCCTATAAGACCATTCTAAAACTAATATAAATATCCTGCCTAAACTTCATTTCTTATCTTCGGTTTTGGAAACCCCCCATTCTTCCCTTCTCCCTCTTCCTCTTTCATGATCGGCAACACGGTGGCTCAGTGGTTAGCACTGCTGCCTCGTAGCAAGAAGGCCACAGGTTCAAGTTCTAATTGAGCCAGTCAGCACTCCCTGCGTGGATTTTGCATGTTCTCCCTGTGTTTGCGTGGGGTTTTTTCCGGGTCCTCCGGTTTCTTCCCACAGTCTAAAAACATGTACGTAAGTGAATTGTAATACAGTCACAAGCACTTAACGCATACATAGCAAAAGGAGGCACTCGGGAAACAACCTGATCTTGTATCCCTCCTAATGCTCATTGACCAGGCGGGAGCCTTGGGCTCATCTATCTCCGAGCTTAGGGTTCTCTCCCGGGACAGCATGCCAAACCTGCTATCATAGTCAAGCATTATCTAAGTGTGAACTCTTGAAACAAATGAAGGAAGAGTAATTGATGACAACTTAACTTTGTGTGAACTATCCTTTTAACTGTTAAATCGATCAAAACAGAGCTAACAGATTAATCTTTGAAAACCAAACTACGTACACATGCAATAATATAATTTTTACATTTATATTTGAGCAGCTTAATAACTTCTAAACTTTTCACCGTTATTTCTTTAGGATTAATACAGTAATTATGTTTACTATAAATCTATTGTTTAAATTTAGTATAAATGAACACTGTGGTTGAAATGACGATTGCAGAGATTACAATGTGCCATTAAAGGGCACATAGTTTACCCCTTTTTTATGATTTAATATTAATATTATGGTTCTTCTGAGTGTGCCAGTTTAGGTTCAGTTTAAAACACAATTCAGATTTTTTTTATCATAATGTGTTATGTGTTATGTTGGGGGTGTGTCCACAGTTTGCTGATTTAGGGGTGTCTTGCTTCACATGTAGATTAGTTTCGGCTTCCCGCCCAATGTAACAAGGGGGCGGAGCCATGAGCTCACCCACTCTGTGTTTGGGCAGACTGAGAGAAGGAGCAGGAGTGAGAGGATTAGCAATCAGTCGTACACAGACCAAACAGAGAGTACAAAATCATTTGTGTCTTTGTATAGTTTTACAGCCAACTGTGTGCTAGTTTCAAGTACCGAGCTTGTACACCGAGACTAATAACCACGCACACTAAATTAACTTTGACTGAGGCACGGGATGCGTCGCTCGAAGCCGCGACATGGCACACCACACTCTCTGTGGCGCGGCAGAAACATGAAGTGTCCCGAATCGTCGCGCCATTGTGTGTACCCTGATAGAAACCTATGTTTAGAATTCTAAAACGCATGGCACAGCATCAGGTGTAGCAGCACCTAGTTAAGATCACAGGGAGCTTCTGTGATCGCGAGAAATGCAAATGGCTGAAGTATAAGGTAGACTCAATGAGAAGTACACATGTTTGCAAACCTACCTAAAGATAAAACCAATAATTCCGATTAGAGCGATAATGTGGAGAATATTGATCTTGTGTTGAGCCCAATGAGCCTTGCATCTAAAAATAGAGCAAGGGTGTTCCTTTAGTGATATTGCTTCGACTCACGTTGAAAATGGCGGACGTGAATCAACAAACTGAGGATATGATGACATGCCTGTCAATCAATATTGGTGGGCGGGGGGACCGCACTCCTACGTAAAGTTGCGGTTGATCTGAAAACTGCTCCAATTGGTCCACTGTTTTTTATGTTGTTAAATTGAAAAAAAAAAAGCACTGGGTGTGCTTATATCACCCCAATATGACGGTCTATACACCATACATGCACATATGTCTGTCCAAACAGCTTGAAAAGTAGATTTTTTACCATAGGTGCCCTTTAACACATCACTATGATTAAGTGCTGTCATTTTTGTTGTCCAGTGTGTTATTCATAAGAGTAAAGGTCTCTTCTTCTTTTGAACTGAATCCAGAAGAGCTGAAAACTTTACTCTCGAGGCATGTCCAAACGCCAGGTAAAGACTATATATATTGAGCACAGTAGGTTTAGTTAGCAGGAGAAGCACTTTAGCAATGAGACCAACAGCGTGTAAGTACATTTAGACTTGTTTTCAGTTGTTGTGTATGGTTAGAGGACACTTAGACTTGTTTTCAGTTGTTGTGTATGGTTAGAGGACACTTAGACCTGTTTTCAGCTGGTTGTGCATGGTTGTAGGACATTTAAAATTGTTTTCAGCTGTCTGTGTATGGTACTAGAAAAGTTTACCCACTGTTTCCTTGGTTACTGTAAGAGCTTGTGTGTCGAGCACGGATGGTTTACTTTATCTCTGCACTTATTATTGTTTTCATTGCACTTTTATTATGTTTTTTACTAATTCCTGTTGTTACTAACACTCACAAAGCACGGGAGGTCTGCTGCAGGCGCAATCCTCACAACCATCAATCAATACATGTATCTGCTGTTTCACAAATCTCTCTCTCCGTGGGCCTCTGGAATTGTCAATCTGCTGTTAACAAGGCAGATTTTATTACCTCCATAGCCACTCATTCTGACTATAATCTCATGGCTCTAACTGAGACCTGGTTGAGACTGGAGGAAACTGCTACACATGAAGCTCTTTCTACTAATTTCTCTCTTTTCCACACTCCTCGTCAGACAGGGAGAGGGGGTGGGACTGGACTACTGATTTCCAAAGAAGGGAAATTCACTCAGAGACCATCCCTGCCAAAAATCAGCTCCTTTGAATTCCATGAAGTCACCATTATCCACCCCTTCCACATAAATGTGGTTGTCATCTACCGCCCACCGGGTACATTAGGTCACTTCTTAGATGAACTGGATGTTCTTCTCTCATCTTTTTCTGATTATGACACTCCTTTGTTGGTGCTAGGTGACTTCAACATTCACATTGAAAGACCTCAAGGTGCTGACTTCCAGACTCTGCTTGCCTCTTTTGACCTCAAAAGAGCACCTACTTCTGCTACTTACAAATCAGGTAATCAGCTAGACCCTATTTAAACTTGGCATTGCTTCACTGATCAAACACTAGTAACTCCACTACAAACATGTCTCTCAACATCCACACTCCAACTCTAGTTGCCTTTCGCAGAAACCTACGCTCAACCATTGTTTCAGACTCTCTTCCTCCATCTTGCAAACTCTCTGCACTTGATATGAACAGTGCCACTGATACACTCTGCTCCACACTAGCATCATGTCTAGACAGACTATGTCCTCTTACATTCAGGCCAGCCCGTGCCAGTCCTCCTGCACCCTGGCTCTCTGATGTTCGGGCTGCAGAGAGAATTTGGCGAAAAACTAAAAATCCTGAACAGCTCATAACATACCAAACTCTTCTGTCCTCTTTCTCGGCTGAGGTTACTTCTGCAAAGCAGACATACTTCCGTCGGAAAGTCAACAGTGCCACCAATCCTCACTTTTTAAAACATTTTCCTCCCTCCTCTATCCTCCTCCTCCACCCGCATCCTCCACACTCACTACTAATGACTTTGCTACATTCTTTTGCACCAAAACTGCAAAAATCAGTGCTCAATTTGCTGCACCTACAACAAACACGCAAGATACACCACCAACACCACACACACTCACCTCTTTTTCCCAGCTCTCTGAGTCTGAGGTGTCCAATCTTGTGCTATCTAGCCATGCAACCACCTTGATCCCATTCCCTCTCATCTCTTGCAAGCCATTTCTCCTGCAGTCATACCAACACTGACTCACATAATTAACACATCTCTTGACTCTGGTTTATTCCCTACTTCATTTAAGCAGGCTAGGGTAACCCCACTGCTAAAGAAACCCAACCTGGATCAAACGCTACTTGAAAACTACCGACCGGTATCCCTGCTTCCATTTATGGCCAAGATTTTGGAGAAAGTCAAGTCCTGGACAATCAAGTCCTGGACTTTCTTACTCAAAACAACCTAATGGACAACAAGCAATCTGGCTTTAAAAAAAGCCACTCAACTGAGACTGCCCTGCTCTCGGTCGTGGAGGATCTCAGACGGGCTAAAGCAGACTCTAAATCATCTGTCCTCATCTTGCTGGATTTATCAGCTGCTTTTGACACTGTAAACCACCAGATCCTGCTATCTACGCTTGAGTCACTGGGCGTTGCAGGCACTGTTATTCAATGGTTCAGATCTTACCTCTCTGACAGGTCATTCAGGGTGTCTTGGAGGGGAGAGGTGTCCAACCTACAGCATCTAAACACTGGGTACCTCAGGGTTCTGTTGTTGGGCCACTTCTCTTCTCCATCTACACGACATCTTTAGTACCAGTCATCCAGAAACATGGATTTTCCTACCACTGCTATGCTCATGATACCCAGCTATACCTCTCTTTTCACCCTGACGATCCCTCGGTTCCAGCTCGCATCTCAGCCTGCCTGTCAGACATTTCACACTGGATGAAAGATCGTCATCTTCAGCTCAACCTCGCAAAAACGGAAATGCTTGAAGTTTCTGCCAACCCGACTCTACACCATAACTTTTCAATCCAGATGGATGGGGCAACCATTACTGCATCCAAAATGGTAAAAAGCCTTGGAGTAACGATTGATGACCAACTAAACTTCTCTGACCACATTTCTAGAACTGCTCGATCTTGCAGATTCGCATTCTATAACATCAGAAAGGTCCGACCCTTCCTATCTGAACATGCAGCTCAACTTATTGTTCAAGCTCTTGTTCTCTCCAAACTGGATTATTGCAACTCTCTACTAGCCGGGCTTCCAGCTAACCCTATCAAACCTCTTCAGCTGCTTCAGAACGCAGCAGCACGAGTGGTCTTTGATGAACCTAAAAGAGCACGTCACTCCGCTACTCACCCATTTGCACTGGCTGCCAGCTGCTGCTCGCATCAAATTCAAAGCTCTGATGTTTGCTTACAAAGCGACCTCTGGCTTTGCTCCTTCTTATCTGCTCTCACTTCTGCAGATTTATGTGCCCTCCAGAAACTTGCGTTCTGTGAATGAACGTCACCTCGTGGTTCCATCCCTAAGAGGGAAGAAATCACTTTCCCGAACTCTCGCATTCAATCTGCCCAGTTGGTGGAATGAAGTCCCTAACTGCATCAGAACGGCAGAGTCACTTGCTGTCTTCAAGAAACTCAACTATTTAGTCTCCACTTTCCTTCGTAATCTGCAATTGCCTCTCTGGCTATACCACTAACTGCATTCTCTCTCTCTCAAAAAAAACAACTTACATTACTAATGCTTTGCTTCTTAGACTTTACACACCTAAAAAACTTGTCTACAGCACTTATTCACTGTTGCTCTTATAGATGTGTGAATTGCTTCCTTGTCCTCGTTTGTAAGTCGCTTTGGATAAAAGCGTCTGCTAAATGTAAATGTAATGTAAATTACTCACATCTGTCAATGAGGAATTCTCTGACTGCTCATCCGCACCAGATTCCATTTCTAGTGGAGACAAAGCTGACTCTTGTGAAAAATTAGATCTATTCCAAGACATGCAAGTATATATATTCATATTATATGAATATTATATGTTCATGAAAAATGCTTTGCTTTGAGTATGAATATGCAAAATGCTAATCCTAATGCTCATTGACCAGGAAGGAAGCTTGGGCTCATCTATCTCTGAGCACAGGGTTCCCGGGACAGCAAGACAAACCTGCTATCATAGTCGAGCATTATCTAAGTGTGAACTCTTGAAGTGAAGTTTCACAAACTAATTTCGAGAGGCGCACGTGATATTATTGACTACAGCTGATCCTCATCGATAATCATTAGCTAGCCTATAAGACCATTCTAAAACTAATATAAATATCCTGCCTAAACTTCATTTCTTATCTTCGGTTTTGGAAACCCCCCATTCTTCCCTTCTCCCTCTTCCTCTTTCATGATCGGCAACACGGTGGCTCAGTGGTTAGCACTGCTGCCTCGTAGCAAGAAGGCCACAGGTTCAAGTTCTAATTGAGCCAGTCAGCACTCCCTGCGTGGATTTTGCATGTTCTCCCTGTGTTTGCGTGGGGTTTTTTCCGGGTCCTCCGGTTTCTTCCCACAGTCTAAAAACATGTACGTAAGTGAATTGTAATACAGTCACAAGCACTTAACGCATACATAGCAAAAGGAGGCACTCGGGAAACACCTGATCTTGTATCCCTCCTAATGCTCATTGACCAGGCGGGAGCCTTGGGCTCATCTATCTCCGAGCTTAGGGTTCTCTCCCGGGACAGCATGCCAACCTGCTATCATAGTCAAGCATTATCTAAGTGTGAACTCTTGAAACAAATGAAGGAAGAGTAATTGATGACAACTTAACTTTGTGTGAACTATCCTTTTAACTGTTAAATCGATCAAAACAGAGCTAACAGATTAATCTTTGAAAACCAAACTACGTACACATGCAATAATATAATTTTTACATTTATATTTGAGCAGCTTAATAACTTCTAAACTTTTCACCGTTATTTCTTTAGGATTAATACAGTAATTATGTTTACTATAAATCTATTGTTTAAATTTAGTATAAATGAACACTGTGGTTGAAATGACGATTGCAGAGATTACAATGTGCCATTAAAGGGCACATAGTTTACCCCTTTTTTATGATTTAATATTAATATTATGGTTCTTCTGAGTGTGCCAGTTTAGGTTCAGTTTAAAACACAATTCAGATTTTTTTATTATAATGTGTTAAGTGTCATGTTGGGGGTGTGTCCACAGTTTGCTGATTTAGGGGTGTCTTGCTTCACATGTAGATTAGTTTCGGCTTCCCGCCCAATGTAACAAGGGGGCGGAGCCATGAGCTCACCCACTCTGTGTTTGGGCAGACTGAGAGAAGGAGCAGGAGTGAGAGGATTAGCAATCAGTCGTACACAGACCAAACAGAGAGTACAAAATCATTTGTGTCTTTGTATAGTTTTACAGCCAACTGTGTGCTAGTTTCAAGTACCGAGCTTGTACACCGAGACTAATAACCACGCACACTAAATTAACTTTGACTGAGGCACGGGATGCGTCGCTCGAAGCCGCGACATGGCACACCACACTCTCTGTGGCGCGGCAGAAACATGAAGTGTCCCGAATCGTCGCGCCATTGTGTGTACCCTGATAGAAACCTATGTTTAGAATTCTAAAACGCATGGCACAGCATCAGGTGTAGCAGCACCTAGTTAAGATCACAGGGAGCTTCTGTGATCGCGAGAAATGCAAATGGCTGAAGTATAAGGTAGACTCAATGAGAAGTACACATGTTTGCAAACCTACCTAAAGATAAAACCAATAATTCCGATTAGAGCGATAATGTGGAGAATATTGATCTTGTGTTGAGCCCAATGAGCCTTGCATCTAAAAATAGAGCAAGGGTGTTCCTTTAGTGATATTGCTTCGACTCACGTTGAAAATGGCGGACGTGAATCAACAAACTGAGGATATGATGACATGCCTGTCAATCAATATTGGTGGGCGGGGGGACCGCACTCCTACGTAAAGTTGCGGTTGATCTGAAAACTGCTCCAATTGGTCCACTGTTTTTTATGTTGTTAAATTGAAAAAAAAAAAGCACTGGGTGTGCTTATATCACCCCAATATGACGGTCTATACACCATACATGCACATATGTCTGTCCAAACAGCTTGAAAAGTAGATTTTTTACCATAGGTGCCCTTTAACACATCACTATGATTAAGTGCTGTCATTTTTGTTGTCCAGTGTGTTATTCATAAGAGTAAAGGTCTCTTCTTCTTTTGAACTGAATCCAGAAGAGCTGAAAACTGTCTCCATTACAGCGCCAAGCTGGTCAAACCGTGTTGTTGAAGTCAGTTACATTACATATCAAATGACCATTAGACAACAAAAATTCATTGATTTATAAATGTTTGTTGTTGAGTTTCGGCTCTATATTGCATAGAATCGTTATACCAGTATTGTTAGTCTATTTTACAATTAAAAGACACTTTTTTTCTATTCGCTTCCACTATCATGCTAGACCAAATGGGACCGCTTTTATTTTATACCTTGCTAAAAGACACTAAATTGTGACTGAACATATTGCAGAAATTGCTATTTATCTATAATAAATAAACCATATTTTGTGGTCATTGGAAATAACTGCAATGCTAACGTTAATTTAAACAGCAAACTGTTGGAGTGCTAACGTTACATAAACACCACTTTCAAAGAGGGAAATACTATTCATCTCGACACATTTCTAAATTAAATTAATAACTAATCACTCAATGAGTCCTAACTTTTACATATAATGATAAATATTTAAGTAAATCACTTTGAATGCCAAATTATCACTTACCTGAAGCAAATGACAGGCGGGAAGAATGTTAAGCTCGCAGGGTAGACTTGGCAACTGAAGTGTGGTGTGGCAGATGTCTGCTAACATTGCACCTGTGTTCAGTGTTTTTCAAATGCAATCCCAAAGTCAGCCAGAAGTCGATGTTTACCGATGTCAGCCATAGCTTTTTGTTATCTGGCCCACATACTGCAAAAGGAGCTGTGAACCAGAAGAACATTCTCGCCTTTTCTGAATGTATGGCAAAACATATATGGTAATAATCGGGCCCATATCTGTTCAGCCATGCCATACCTCAGCCACATGTGCCAGCTATAACCGACATTTGGCCCAAATGTTCTTGCTATCTGGGTTGTGAAGGACAGATCTATGGATACTTGAAATCATGATCAGCAATGCAACGATTGGATTGACATCATCTGATTAATATTCAATTATTCATCTGAGCAAAATTGCGCGATTTAAAATTAGCAGTAAACAGTTTGTTAAATATGATATGCAATAACTTTCCACATTTGTTGTGAGCTGCAGGCTTTACACTTTCATGTGTCAAGAGTATTCATCATGTATTTCAATGCATATCAATGTATTTAGTTCTACATTTATAGGATATTTTCTTTATTATAGTAGCCTAGGCCTACTCAAGTTTTTTTTAATCAGCGTAAGAAATAACTGTATAAATTAATTTAGAATCAAAAAAGCATTTTGATATCGGTAAAGGTGTTTGCAACTTTTGCAAAGCATCAAATCACTGGTATATTAGCGGTCAAAACATGTGCATGACTGCATAAATTATTATCCTTTTTTTAATAAAAAGTTGAAAATTGTGCATGCGTTGTTCATATCAATCAATGTTCACTTTGAACAGGTGGCAGTCTTTGTACTTTTATTTCGGAGTGCAGATTGCATAAGTTTGATTAATATATATTTTTGTAACTTATATATATATATATATATATATATATATATATATATATATATATATATATATATATATATATATATATATATATATATATATATATATATAGTTAAAAATATATATATTTACTATTTTCCCAAGTGTGTATAACTACTGTAAGAAAATATCAGCATTTGGTACATACTTTCAGTATCATCTTTGCTTGAACTGACCCATTCTAATCCTGTTTATATTAAATGAGCCTGCTACCAAGCAGGTTTGAGCTACCAGAACTGTTGCTATGACAACAACTCTCAGATGAGTTTTGAAGAATGAAACGATCCTGGATCATGTCAAATCGTCAATATTCAAATCCAGCTAATTGAGTAATCCTCGTACGAAGAATGGACCCCAGGGCATAACAGAAAGACAATAGACAAGCAATTTACAAAGGAGTAAAAAACAAAAAGAGGAAATAAGAAACAGGTGGCAATAATTAAGCTAATAATCCTAGCACTTGTGAAAACTGACGACGGGTGATGATCTGCAACAGAGGGAAAAGAAAGAGTTCAGTGTGGTGACATTCTGCATCTAAAAGGCCAACCCAAAAACCAACGACAACAAAAAAAGACGGCAAATGCTGCTTTGTTTCTGTCAAGCTTACCATAATATTCTCCCAGCATTTCTAAATTAGTCCGCAATTTAGTGTATTGAAGTGTACAAGTATAAGCCATTTCTTTGTATTTAAACTGGTGCTTATTTCTCCTCTCCCTATTCTCAGAAGCATCTGAGTATAATAAATTATTTAAACAGGGTATGGATCTACAAGCACTTAATTCACTGCAGTCACTCAGCCATATTGCCCTGGGGAAAGGAGTGTGGCTAGGCATTTTATGAAAGAGCAAGCAAGCGTAGAGATAATGCACAGGCCCAATAAAGGTCAGTAGCCCCCCTCTGGATCTTCTGTGATATTTTCAATATTGAAGAGAAGAGGCTGTGCAAACCAGCACTCACAGCATCAAGACTAAGGTATAAAAAGAATAGAGAAACGATCGAACGAGAACTGACCCTAATTTCTAGTATATTATTTATCTAGTTAACTATCAGGTAAACAGTTTTAAAGTTTAAACATTTCAGTGTAAGACACTTTGTGAAAAGAAACAGTTGTGAAAGAATTTTATAAATGACAGAAGTTTGTTAAGCTGCTTCATTAAGTACATGTAATTAATTACCATTAATAACAAAAGACACAATTAAAATTTAATACTAAAATTGCAAAAAAGAATTGTGAAACTTATTAGTGTTACATGCGTAATTTATTATAATGTTACATGGTTTAAAAACAAAAGTATTTAAGTTTACTTCTTTATTGATTTATCAATATGGAAGGCCATTAAAACAGTGGGTGTGACCAACTTAAAATGGCAGGTCCTGTTCACACCTGGTACGTGAGGTGTGAAACATTGCTCTAAATCTGATTGCTCTAATAACGAGAATGTGCGTGTGATTGAATAAGATTTAAAAGCTGCTAAACACCACTTTCTATGTGTCTGTTGAGGTCAATTTTAAACCAAGTGCATGTAGAGGCTGATTTAAACATTGCCTTTGAAAACCTCATGTTTTGTAGGCAGAAAAAAAAAAAATGCGTTAAATGCATGACGTGGAGCAAAGGACCACACGACGGCTAGCGCAGTTCCGTCCCTCCACTGAATCAGCAGTAATGGGCAGACAGACAGACAGAGGGAGAGAGAGAGAGGTCATGAGTATGTGTAGTAAAAGCTCTGTTCATATGTTCATATTAAGATGTGATCAATCACAGGTGGACAAATAAGACATTCGCAAGTCACACCTGGAGTTAAAATGTGTTTCTTTGATTTACTTTCTACCACATTTCTGATAAGGGTGAACCTCTATGTATATTGGTTTTCTCTTAACGTTACCATTACCTTTAATATTGCAAAAACTGTGCTACTAATTCAACTCAATACAAGTCATATTAAAAGTACCCTATCAATTAAATAGGCTTTAGGAATGTGTTACTTTATTCATTGGCTAATGAAATTAAAGATAATTTATTTTCTATCGACTTTTAACCTCCACACTTTCTATTCTGTTTAGTTTTAATATTGCTGTTTTTATAAAATACGTTTAACAAATATCTTTGAACATTTAAAGTAATTAGGGGAGTCTCGTTCCCAGGAATAAGATGGCAGCTTCATTTGAGAGCTTCGAAAAACTGTGCAAAATCAGAAATTAAATACCCTCAACAATAACAAACTTAGACAATAACATCAGTGCTGATATGTCAAAACCTTCCATGACCAAACAATGTGACATTTTTGTCCGAGAACATAAGACCGCCGGTAAAACCTTGACAAGTATGTCAAGTGAAATGGAAGATAGCGCCACACACATTGTTGAAGAAGCCGAAGGCCGTATTAGCAAAGGGCACTTGAGAAACCAGAGGCTGCCATTGATCCAGCTACTAAATGCATTACTTATCTTAAATCAAAGACAGACGACCTGGAAAATCAAGGCAAAAGGAACAACCTCCGGGTTCATGGAATTAGGGAAGGTGCCGAAGGCCAAAAGTCAAGTGTGTAGTGCCAAGCTACCACAATGGCTTTTGGGGTGCGTTTCCAAAACCATCGTTAGCCAACTAAGGTCGCAAGTTCCGTCATTACAAGCATAGTTTGTTAATTTGCCATTTCCCAAATCCGTCACTCCAATGAACATTCGCAAACTTGAGCACTCGCAACTACAGCTCTGGAGCTGTCGTTAGAAACATAGTTCCTGGCTGTGTTCTATTCCCAGTTATCCCCCTTATGCCCAATTCATTTAGAACATTCTAACATTCAAAGTTGGAATTATTAAAAATAAAAAAGCATTAAGGTCATATCCCTTAGGTGTAATTTGCTTTCAACCTATTTTTAAAGTTCAGTTTTAGCGATTTCCATGTTTACAATTGTGCTCCCTTCGAAATGCACTTTGAAAACATAGATGTAATTTTAAACGCAGCCTCAAGCGAAAGCTATAGGTGACCTACAGTATTATTTAAAAGCGGAATTTATGTTACGTCTCCAAAGCTTGTGAAAACAAAAAGCATTCGTTAATTCTTTTAATTTATAATGGGTTATTTATTAAGTATCTGTACTGTGTATGACATGGGCCTGCAGGTTAGAACATTTCTGCTGTGGAATAACAAGTGTCAAATTGTAAAAGTAGACTTTTCTAAAAAATAAATAAACAATATCCTTCTTAATAATAATAATAATAATCAGCATCATCATCATCATCATCATTAATATTAATATAAAATTATGATTTATTTCTAATACATAATAATAAAAATAGTAATAATTGTCATCCTCATGATCCATTAGTATTATTAATATTATTATTAAATTAGGATTTTTTTCATTTCTTAATATATGATAAATATTACATTTCATTTTATAATAAATAGTCTCATTATTTATTTATTCATATGATTTATATGATATTAGAATACGTGTTAGCCTTTGTAAGTGATTTGATTTAAAATAGGATATGTCATATTCTCAATAATATTTGTAAAGGAAACATATGCTCTATATAAGGTAATTTCTATAAGGTAATTTCCAATTCAGTTTCTAATGACACTATCACGTCTTTTTCAAGGAAACAGCTGCTTTAGAACTTGCTTTAGAAAATGTTTTTCATAAATATGAGAACATTAAAGGGTAGCTAAATCTCCAACACTATTCTTTAAAACATGACAATGTCCTTTCCTGCAATATCTGAATATATATTCTGTTCAAAATTCTTTATATATATCCAGTCCTTTGTAACGGTGGTCACACAAAAAATAAAATACGTACACCTACATAAGTAACCCAAACAGTAATATATGTCTTAACACTAAAAGTGAAGAAAAAACAAAAAATAAATTCCTCAGGTGAGGTTCGAATTCTAGTTGGCGGCGTCGAAATGCAACGTGCTGGCCACTGGACCACAATGGCGCTATTAAGCCAGTGTGTGTGGATGCACAGTCGTCTGCAAGACTCTTTTAACCACAGTATTACTTTCTATTGATGGCTTAATCTTTTTGTTCCCTTTTTTTATATTCCTGATCAAATTATATCAGATTTATTAATGTAGTGAATCATCTGATTTTCATTAAGCAGGTGTAATATTCATTAATATTAATTATTCAAATTCTTATATTTACTAAGGTGCCGCGGTTTGGGGTTGAATGATAGTTACATCATCATTAACCTGCAGGCTGCATTTTGCTCATGGGGCTGCGAGATAATAAATAAAAAGAGCGGAGCTGCGGCAAAATAATGAAGAGTGAGGCTATGGTCAAATAAATAAATAAATGAAAAAGTGCGACTGCTGAAAGTGCAAGCAGCTAGGGACACCAGCCCTCGCGGCCAAAAAACGGACTGGCCCACCGGGAATTCTCCCTGTCCTCCTGATTAGCCAATCGGGGCCTGCTGCCCAGCTAATCACAGCAGTATATTAATTCCGCACAACACCCCAGCGTGGGTAGTGTAGGACTCAAATGGTCCATTGCATGTTTAAAAATTGACAGAGATCTGAGTTGAAAATTAAGAAGTTTTATTTTGAATGCAAGAAGTTAGAGAATACAATTTCTGCGCAGGAGAGATGTACTATTGTATCAGCCTCTGCCCATGATACTGTGCTTCATGCTTTTTATACTGTCTCTCACACACTCTCTAACCTTATATGGTGTTGTCTTGAGAGTTTGACCATTCAGCAACCAGATATTCCTCTTCCTAGAATCTATGTATCTTCTCTTAACAGTTCACCTTTTAAGGCAGATGTTTCAGAGCACGTACACACAGTTTATACATCTTGTCATTCACCTCCACCCAACAACAGGATGCTGCTAGCATCCGGTAACATTTCTCTATACTTTGTGCACCTAATATAGCAGCTAACCCTTTAAAGCAAAAGCCTTCATGTCTATATTTACTACGTACTTACTAACAAAGCTTAATAAAATGCTTATCCTTCAATCCCTCTCTTGGCCTCTGAAAAGAGGCCACACCACTTTAATAACACTTAAAAAATCTCAGAATTCTTGGTCCAATATGTCCAGATGAGCTTGGGTCGAAAACCTCTGTGAGGAAAGACACCCAAGCGGCCCCCTAGTTGGCTTATGGGCAGCCACAACATGTTCACCTGACACATCATATCAGACTACTAGAAACAAAAGTACTTAAAACGTAATAATAATAAAAAATAATAAAAAATAACATTTCCTACAAACCAGTGTGCTCAGGCTGGACTGGGCCGAAAACCCCTGTGGGGAAAGTCACCCAGTCGGTCCCCTAATTGATGTTTGGGCAACCACAACATGTCAGCTGAGTCAATCACACTGAAATTATCTAGACTACAAACATTTCAATAATCAAAATTTAAATCTTAACACATTTTCAAACAGCAAATTTCTTAAACATCAATATCTAAAAAACACATAACTTGTGATGAATCAGCATCTGCAAAGAAGCACAGTTATTGGGAAAAAAACAACATTTATAAGTCATATTCCTCCTCCTCTTCCTCCTCCTCAATATTTCCAGGAGATACCAGCAGAGGCATTGTGTAAGGGGGTGGAGCTCCATCTTTCTTTTCAATTACTGCAATTATCACCCTGTTACACAATGTTCTGATACAAGGGATGCAACAGCATCCACAGGTCACTATTATGGCCACAAATGTAGCTATAGAGATCAAAATTGATGTAAACATGGTTTTATATTTTCCAAACACACTGGTCAGCCAATCATCAAATGGGTTATTTACACCAGAGTGTTCTGCCATTGTTTTAGAAAGGGTTTTTAATCCTTCTAAAGCCCTTGTCACCGATCAAGAGTGCAGCAAAAAATCTTGGAAAATGGCACAGGTCCTGCCCTTTTCCGCCAATAGCATGTCTAGTGCTATTCTATTTTGTATTGCCATTAATGAGGTTGGGGCCAATTGTTCTGATAATCCTTCTACGGCGTCTCGTGTCTCATCACATTATAGTGCACATAATTTATTCTATCCACATTTTTACTTGGGGTGACAGGGAATATGGCTGAAATTATTGGGATATTCTCGAACCCGGAAGCAATTTGGTCTACTAGTTTTGTATTCATCAGGGACTCCTCTCGTGACCCCTATTGAATCCATATAGGTTGGGGAATTTGTGGTTAAGTCTAACGTTGCGTCCCTTTTTCTTCTACCAGCTATACTTTCACCCCTTCCCTCTCGTCTCTTGCCAATCAGTGTTACTGGTGCTGCCAACCTAACCATTGCACATATACTTTCCGTAGTTTTCCCTTTTATTCTTACAAACAATCTTTTCCCTCCACAGTAATTATATAATCCTCCCCGCACCCAAGGTCCTTTTATATCCCCTGCATTGTTGATAATCTGTTTGCACCACAAAGGGTTAATATGCTTTCTCTAGTATATCCTCTGGGGTAAATTTGGTATAGTCCATTCTATTACAACCCTTCGACCTCTAATTTCTCTACTATGATCTCTGATTGGGGTCCTATAGTCGTTGTCTTGTTTCTATCTATTACATTGACCCTGTCTAAAAACTCAACTTCTATGATTCCCAGGGGGTCAGTTCCTGATATCTCAACTCCTAATAGTACAGATGTTACTACTTCAATGTGTTCCTTTTGCCGCCATTCATACCGCGGCGACGGCGGTACTTGGTGTGCCAGCAGCTTTTGACCGCTGGGTGGCAGTTTAACCACAGATATTCAGCTTTGCCTTTCCACAACACTAAACAGACTTTTCTGTGCGTACCTTATGTGATCAGATGTGTTCAATTAAAATATAATTTTGATTTAGTTTTCTTAGTAATAAACATGATCTTACCAGGGCTTAAAGTATTCCGGCACCGTGCCGGATCTCCGGTGTGCGGCCGTGAGAGAAAAAAAAAATAGAGCTTGCACATGCGGTTTAGTTAGGGATGCTCAAAATAACCGATTAAGCAATAACCGAAAGGGCGCGTTTGTAACCGATGAATGGTATCAGTTAAACAATTAAAATATGCTTTATACATTTTTAAAGTTTGGCTGCATACGGGGCATCTGTTAAATGGTTTACTGACTGCAGCCAGTGTTTTACGCTCTGCTTATGCTCGCTCAGCGCACTTCAAGTTTTGCCGTTGTGTGCTGTGTGCTCGAGCGGAAAAGCGTGTTACTTCTGTTTCATTGTTCAGTCAAATGAAAGCACTGCAGGGTTTCTGTTGAGGTGACAGCGGGGTTTGGGTTGTCAATGTGAGTATGGCAAACTTTTAAAGATGGAGGAGAGTACTTGTGGTCACTGTTTCAAGTTATCCAGAGTTGTATTTATAGATCTTGAATATCACAATATTAATAAAATTACAATTATAACATCGACAGCAACTCGACTCGCGCACACCAGCTGATTCAGTCGTTTTCTAGTGACATACAAAAGAGTGCAGGGCTTCTTTTTTTTTTGTCAACCATAAAAGGCAGCGCGGTGCGCCGTGCGTTTTTGGAACGTAAAGGCGTGCCCTTTGTGATCGGCCCCTAAATGTACAACAAATATTTGTTAACTCTTTGGATGGTAACACATGCAAACACACATTTCTACAGACGCATTTTGCCAAAGAAGCAAATTGAAAGAAGGATATTTCTGGTCACAGTTTCACACAGAGTTGACATTAACCAGCGCTGATGCAGATCACCTCTGTGCTGTCTGGAGCCGCTTTATAAACTTAAAAAAGCAGGCTGTTGATGATTTAGGGTGGGCTACAACCAACAAACCCCTTTTTTATTTTATTTATTTTATTTTTTTGAAAATTACAGTTATTAATAGTTCTTATATAATATCAGCTTTTAAAATAGCCTACAATCTACAAATCAAACAAATCCAAAGATTTTCTTGATTTTGGTATAATGATAACTCCGCACCAAACTGAGGCTTTCATTTTATAGCTTATAAAACATGTATGCAATGTCATATGTAACGGCTGTGACGGTCACCGTGATGACAATCACTCTAGAACACACGTTTTCTGTTTTGTTGCCAAGTAGCCTATACATTTATGAATATAACGTTAACTTAGACGTGATACAGCAAGTTCAAGTTCAGCCATGAACCTCGCTGGAAAACTTATATTACATCGCCAATCTGGAAACATTTTGGATTCGTGGCGAACGAGAAAGGCGAATCAATAATTAGAATGAAGCTATTTGTTGGGCTTGTTTAGAAAAATAAGTGTTAAATGGACAAACACGTCGAACCTCCAGAGCTGCGGTCATGTCACCCAGCCCATGAAATGCGGAGCCAGCTCCGGTGTCATCTACTGAACGCAAATGCCCAGCTAGTCCAGCCAGGTATGGCAGAGAGGCCTTTTCAAAAATGGCCAAATACAAAAGAGAAACTGATAAATAGTAGACGTTGATGAGAAATGGAGCAGCATATTTGGTAGTTGAGAACGCGCCGCTGCGCAATGTAGAGCTGGTTTCCGAGAAATGCAGGCGGCGGAGCAAGATACCCTCTTTGCCACGGTTGCGAAAAAGTATCTGCATGCGCTACAGACACACCGTCTCAGTGCTGCTGGAAACATTGTAATCTCAAATAAGTCTCCGCTTAAACCGAACAGTCAACATGTTATTTTTTCTGGCAAAGAATTTAAAATATGAATAGAAAACAAAAGGCGGAGAGACGCAGTTTTTTTTTCAACATCTGACTTATGTTGTTACAAGCCTAGGCTAATATTTTTGTTCTTCGTTACTATTTATATTATTATTGATTAGTATTTGTGAAGTTTCTAATATGTAACGTTTACTGTTTCAAGCAGTTAAAGTTATTTCTATTTAACTAGCCTACATTATTATAGGCTGTATAGGCTGTATTGTGTTGTTTTATCAACGAAAGTTAAACAACAAACATGTTTGTTTGTACGGATATTTAGCATAATACTTTGGTCTTTTTTGATTTCTTAATTTTTACATGAAATGTAAATTAACTTAGGTAGGCTACTTGGGTACAGGGGCGTAATTTGTTGGTAGTATACAGAGGAATGCTTAGACAGTAAATATTGTCATCATTATTTAAAAAATTATAAATAACTAAATAAATAAATGAAAACCCCTGGTTTCTCTGTCGCAGATCCATCATTTGAATCACGTTAGTTATAACGTACACCCATAATGATGAAGCACACCATAATCACGAGGGCATTAAAATAAAGACAACCTAAACAAATTTTAATTGTTTATTTATTTAATGTGTTTTTTATAATCGCCCTTATGTTTCCGTTTTAAATGTAAGGCTGTTGCATAATACAATTTTAATTTATAAGTGACTTTGCTGCGTCCCCCTTGATGTTTCAATAACGCATAATAATCTATACACCATATTAAAGACAACAGAAAGACATAAAACTTTACAAATTACCTGTCCCCTTTTGTAGACTCAAAACAAGTGTCAAATCTTGAAAAAATTGCCAGAGCCATATTAAAATATAATTTAAAGAATTACATTATCGGATATAATAAAACCGCATTAAATAAATAAACCAATATAAAACAAGCAAAAGCAAGCTATAACAGTTTAGGTAGGTCTATGTAGCCTACATAAATGAAACCTTTAAAGCCAAATTAAACTTTCATTTTACAAGATACTTTTTTTAAAAGATTTTAGATATTTTCTAAAAACAATAAACACCAGAGAAGGTTTAAATAATTATATAGTGGGTACGATGATAATAATCAAATCGTGCAAACAGAGCATTTTTGGGGAGAGTGAAAGCAGAATGCGACCTTTTCTGTTATCCAGCTATGCAGTGCCACTTTAAAAAAACGCATCGGGGAAAACTGCAAAAAAGTGTTTTGTGTCCCCAAACAATTGTGTCGATGTTTTTATATGACGTGCTAAAATTGAAAAATGAAATTTACATGAAGAGCTATCCCAGCTAACAGGGAACGTTCCCAGAACATTCACTATTGTTCTTTAAAAGTTGTGGAAATGTTAGCACAAAACATTATCAATAGAACGTTTTTAGAATGTTCTCATAATAATGTTCTTAGAACAATGTTTTCGGAACGTCTTCAGGACGTTATTTGTACTTGATGAACGTTCTCAAAATTTTGATGAAAAACGTTCTTAGGACAAAGTTCTTAGAACGTCTTTAGGACGTTATTTGTACTTGATGAATGTTCTCATAATGTTGATATAAAACGTTCTTAGAGCAAAGTTCTTGGAACGTTTTCAAGACGTTATTTGTAATTGATGAACGTTCTCATAATGTTGATGAAAAACGTTCTTAGGACAAAGTTCTTGGAACGTCTTCAGGACGTTATTTGTACTTGATGAACGTTCTCATAAAGTTGATGGAAAACGTTCTTAGGACAAAGTTCTTTGAACGTCTTCAGGACGTTATTTCTACTTGATGAACGTTCTCAAAATGTTGATGAAAAACGTTCTTAGGACACAGTTCTTGGAACGCCTTTAGGACGTTATTTGTACTTGATGAATGTTCTCATAATGTTGATATAAAACATTCTTAGAGCAAAGTTCTTGGAACGTTTTCAGGACGTTATTTGTAATTGATGAATGTTCTCAAAATGTTGATGAAAAACGTTCTTAGGACAAAGTTCTTGGAACGTCTTCAGGACGTTATTTGTACTTTAACTCAGCTCTCTGTGCCCACCTCTGTCTGTCAGTGGATCAACAGCTTCCTAACGGACAGGCAGCAGCTGGTGAAGCTGGGAAAATTCTCATCTAGCATCCGTACAATCAGCACTGGCGCCCCCCAGGGGTGTGTCCTCTCCCCACTGCTCTTCTCCCTGTACACGAATGACTGCACATCAAAAGACTCCTCTGTGAAGCTCTTGAAGTTGCAGACGACACCACAATTATCGGCCTCATTCAGGACGGTGACGAGTCTGCTTACAGACAGGAGGTTAAGGAGTTGGCTGTCTGGTGTAGCCAAAACAACCTGGAGCTCAACACGCTCAAAACAGTGGAGATGATAGTGGACTTCAGGAGAAACCCCCCTGCTCTCCCCCCACTGAGCATCATGGACAGCATTGTGGCAGCAGTGGAGTCATTCAGGTTCCTGGGCACCACCATCTCTCAGGACCTGAAGTGGGACACTCACATTGACTCCATTGTCAAAAAAGCTCAACAGAGGCTGTACTTTCTTCGTCAGCTGAGGAAGTTTAACCTCCCAAAGGAGCTGCTGAAACAGTTCTACACCTCCATCATTGAATCAGTCATCTGCACATCAATAACTGTCTGGTTTAGCTCAGCTACTAAATACGATCTCCAAAGACTACGTCGAATAGTTCGGACTGCTGAGCGAATCACTGGTACAACCCTTCCTACTCCCCAAGAACTGTACTTATCCAGAGCGAGCAGAAGGGCTGCCAAAATCACTCTGGACCCCTCACACCCAGCACACTGCTTCTTTGAACTTTTACCTTCTGGTCGAACACTGCGCACCAGAACAGCCCGACACAGAAACAGTTTCTTCCCTCAGGCAATCCATCTCATGAACACTTGATGATAATAATTGCGAAACCAACATCACTACTTGCTATACACTTTTATACACATATACACTTATTTAACAACACTCTTTACATGCCAAATTGCACATAACAGCTGCACATATAACGTTGTATATAGTAATAAACATGTACATACACTTGTCAATCTGTATATTTGCACTCACTACTTACTTCTATTTTTTAAAAAATATTTATTATCTGTTTTTTGTCCTGTCTCTGTAATTCTGTTGCACTGTAGAAGCTCTGTCACGAAAACAAATTCCTAGTATGTGTGAACATACCTGGCAATAAAGCTCTTTCTGATTCTGATTCTGATTCTGATGAACGTTCTCATAAAGTTGATGGAAAACGTTCTAAGGACAAAGTTCTTTGAACGTCTTCAGGACGTTATTTGTACTTGATGAATGTTGTCACAATGTTGATAAAAAAACGTTCTTAGAACAAAGTTCTTGGAACGTCTCTATGACGTTATTTGTACTTGATGAACGTTCTCATTATGTTAATATAAAACGTTCTTAGAACAAAGTTCTTGGAACCTCTTCAGGACGTTATTTGTACTTGATGAATGTTCTCATAAAGTTGATGGAAAACGTTCTTAGGACAAAGTTCTTGAAACGTCTTCAGGACGTTATTTGTACTTGATGAACGTTGTCACAATGTTGATAAAAAATGTTTTTAGAACAAAGTTCTTGAAACATCTTCAGGACATTATTTCTACTTGATGAACGTTCTCAAAATGTTGATGGAAAACATTCTTAGAACAAAGTCCTTGGAACGTCGTCAGGACGTTATTTCTACTTGATGAATGTTGTCATAAAGTTGATGAAAAACGTTCTTAGGACAAAGTTCTTGAAACGTCTTCAGGACGTTATTTTTACTTTGATGAACGTTCTCAAAATGTTGATGGAAAACGTTCTTAGAACAAAGTCCTTGGAACGTCGTCAGGACGTTATTTCTACTTGATGAATGTTGTCACAATGTTGATAAAAAACGTTTTTAGAGCAAAGTTCTTGCAACGTCTTCAGGACGTTATTTCTACTTGATGAACGTTCTCATAATGTTGATGGAAAACGTTCTTAGGACAAAGTTCTTGGAACGTCTTCAGGACGTTATTTGTACTTGATGAACGTTCTCATAATGTTGATGGAAAACGTTCCTAGGACAAAGTTCTTGGAACGTCTTCAGGACGTTATTTGTACTTGATGAACGTTGTCACAATGTTGATGGAAAACGTTCTTAGAACAAAGTCCTTGGAACGTATTCAGGACGTTATTTGTACTTGATGAACGTTGTCACAATGTTGATAAAAAAACATTTTTAGAACAAAGTTCTTGAAACGTCTTCAGGACATTATTTCTACTTGACGAACGTTCTCAAAATGTTGATGGAAAATATTCTTAGAACAAAGTTCTTGGAACGTCGTCAGGATGTTACTTTTACTTGATGAATGTTGTCACAATGTTGATATAAAACGTTCTTAGAACAAAGTTCTTGGAACGTCTTCAGGACGTTATTTGTACTTGATAAACGTTGTCACAATGTTGATAAAAAACGTTCTAAGAACAAAGTTCTTGAAACGTCTTCAGGACGTTATTTCTACTTGATGAACGTTCTCATAATGTTGATGGAAAACGTTCTTAGGACAAAGTTCTTGGAACGTCTTCAGGACGTTATTTGTACTTGATGAACGTTCTCATAATGTTGATGGAAAACGTTCCTAGGACAAAGTTCTTGGAACATCTTCAGGACGTTATTTGTACTTGATGAACGTTGTCACAATGTTGATAAAAAACGTTTTTAGAACAAAGTTCTTGAAACGTCTTCAGGACGTTATTTGTACTTGATGAATGTTCTCATAAAGTTGATGGAAAACGTTCTTAGAACAAAGTCCTTGGAACGTCTTCAGGACGTTATTTCTACTTGATGAACATTCTCAAAATGTTGATGGAAAACATTCTTAGAACAAAGTCTTTGGAACGTCGTCAGGACGTTACTTGTACTTGATGAATGTTGTCACAATGTTGATATAAAATATTCTTAGAACAAAGTCCTTGGAATGTCTTCAGGACGTTATTTGTACTTGATGAACGTTGTCACAATGTTGATTAAAAAACGTTTTTAGAACAAAGTTCTTGAAACGCCTTCAGGACGTTATTTGTACTTGATGAACGTTGTCACAATGTTGATAAAAAATGTTTTTAGAACAAAGTTCTTGAAACATCTTCAGGACATTATTTCTACTTGACGAACGTTCTCAAAATGTTGATGGAAAACATTCTTAGAACAAAGTCCTTGGAACGTCGTCAGGACGTTATTTCTACTTGATGAATATTGTCATAAAGTTTATGAAAAACGTTCTTAGGACAAAGTTCTTGAAACGTCTTCAGGACGTTATTTTTACTTTGATGAACGTTCTCAAAATGTTGATGGAAAACGTTCTTAGAACAAAGTCCTTGGAACGTCGTCAGGACGTTATTTCTACTTGATGAATGTTGTCACAATGTTGATAAAAAATGTTTTTAGAGCAAAGTTCTTGCAACGTCTTCAGGACATTATTTCTACTTGATGAACGTTCTCATAATGTTGATGGAAAACGTTCTTAGGACAAAGTTCTTGGAACGTCTTCAGGACGTTATTTGTACTTGATGAACGTTCTCATAATGTTGATGGAAAACAGTCCTAGGACAAAGTTCTTGGAACGTCTTCAGGACGTTATTTGTACTTGATGAACGTTGTCACAATGTTGATGGAAAACATTCTTAGAACAAAGTCTTTGGAACGTATTCAGGACGTTATTTGTACTTGATGAACGTTGTCACAATGTTGATAAAAAAACATTTTTAGAACAAAGTTCTTGAAACGTCTTCAGGACATTATTTCTACTTGACGAACATTCTCAAAATGTTGATGGAAAACTTTCTTAGAACAAAGTCCTTGGAACGTCGTCAGGATGTTACTTTTACTTGATGAATGTTGTCACAATGTTAATATAAAACGTTCTTAGAACAAAGTTCTTGGAACGTCTTCAGGACGTTATTTGTACTTGATGAACGTTGTCACAATGTTGATAAAAAACGTTCTTAGAACAAAGTTCTTGGAACGTCTTCAGGACGTTATTTGTACTTGATGAACGTTGTCACAATGTTCATAAAAAACGTTTTTAGAACAAAGTTCTTGAAACGTCTTCAGGACGTTATTTGTACTTGATGAATGTTCTCATAAAGTTGATGGAAAACGTTCTTAGGACAAAGTTCTTTGAACATCTTCAGGACGTTATTTGTACTTGATGAACGTTCTCAAAATGTTGATGGAAAACATTCTTAGAACAAAGTCCTTGGAACGTCGTCAGGACGTTATTTGTACTTGATGAACGTTGTCAAAATGTTGATAAAAAACGTTTTTAGAACAAAGTTCTTGAAACGTCTTCAGGACGTTATTTCTACTTGATGAACGTTCTCATAATGTTGATGGAAAACGTTCTTAGGACAAAGTTCTTGGAACGTCTTCAGGACGTTATTTGTACTTGATAAACGTTCTCATAATGTTGATGGAAAACGTTCCTAGGACAAAGTTCTTGAAACGTCTTCAGGACGTTATTTGTACTTGATGAATGTTCTCATAAAGTTGATGGAAAACGTTCTTAGGACAAAGTTCTTTGAACATCTTCAGGACGTTATTTGTACTTGATGAATATTCTCAAAATGTTGATAGAAACATTCTTAGAACAAAGTCCTTGGAACGTCGTCAGGACATTATTTGTACTTGATGAACGTTGTCACAATGTTGATAAAAAACGTTTTTAGAACAAAGTTCTTGAAACGTCTTCAGGACGTTATTTCTACTTGATGAATGTTCTCAAAATGTTGATGGAAAACGTTCTTAGAACAAAGTTCTTGAAACGTCTTCAGGACGTTATTTGTACTTGATGAACGTTGTCACAATGTTGATAAAAAACGTTCTTAGAACAAAGTCCTTGAAACGTCTTCAGGACGTTATTTCTACTTGATGAACGTTCTCAAAATGTTGATGGAAAACATTCTTAGAACAAAGTCTTTGGAACGTCGTCAGGACGTTACTTGTACTTGATGAATGTGGTCACAATGTTGATATAAAACATTCTTAGAACAAAGTTCTTGAAACGCCTTCAGGACGTTATTTGTACTTGATGAACGTTGTCACAATGTTGATAAAAAATGTTTTTAGAACAAAGTTCTTGAAACATCTTCAGGACATTATTTCTACTTGACGAACGTTCTCAAAATGTTGATGGAAAACATTCTTAGAACAAAGTCCTTGGAACGTCGTCAGGACGTTATTTCTACTTGATGAATGTTGTCATAAAGTTGATGAAAAACGTTCTTAGGACAAAGTTCTTGAAACGTCTTCAGGACGTTATTTTTACTTTGATGAACGTTCTCAAAATGTTGATGGAAAACGTTCTTAGAACAAAGTCCTTGGAACGTCGTCAGGACGTTATTTCTACTTGATGAACGTTGTCACAATGTTGATAAAAAATGTTTTTAGAGCAAAGTTCTTGCAACGTCTTTAGGACGTTATTTCTACTTGATGAACGTTCTCATAATGTTGATGGAAAACGTTCTTAGGACAAAGTTCTTGGAACGTCTTCAGGACGTTATTTGTACTTGATGAACGTTCTCATAATGTTGATGGAAAACGTTCCTAGGACAAAGTTCTTGGAACGTCTTCAGGACGTTATTTGTACTTGATGAACGTTGTCACAATGTTGATGGAAAACGTTCTTAGAACAAAGTCCTTGGAACGTATTCAGGACGTTATTTGTACTTGATGAACGTTGTCACAATGTTGATAAAAAAACATTTTTAGAACAAAGTTCTTGAAACGTCTTCAGGACATTATTTCTACTTGACGAACATTCTCAAAATGTTGATGGAAAACATTCTTAGAACAAAGTCCTTGGAACGTCGTCAGGATGTTACTTTTACTTGATGAATGTTATCACAATGTTGATATAAAACGTTCTTAGAACAAAGTTCTTGGAACGTCTTCAGGACGTTATTTGTACTTGATGAACGTTGTCACAATGTTGATAAAAAACGTTCTTAGAACAAAGTTCTTGGAATGTCTTCAGGACGTTATTTGTACTTGATGAACGTTGTCACAATGTTCATAAAAAACGTTTTTAGAACAAAGTTCTTGAAACGTCTTCAGGGCGTTATTTGTACTTGATGAACGTTGTCACAATGTTGATTAAAAAACGTTTTTAGAACAAAGTTCTTGAAACGCCTTCAGGACGTTATTTGTACTTGATGAACGTTGTCACAATGTTGATAAAAAATGTTTTTAGAACAAAGTTCTTGAAACATCTTCAGGACATTATTTCTACTTGACGAACGTTCTCAAAATGTTGATGGAAAACATTCTTAGAACAAAGTCCTTGAAATGTCTTCAGGACGTTATTTCTACTTGATGAATGTTCTCATAATGTTGATGGAAAACGTTCTTAGGACAAAGTGCTTGGAACGTCTTCAGGACGTTATTTGTACTTGATGAATGTTCTCATAAAGTTGATGGAAAACGTTCTTAGAACAAAGTCCTTGGAACGTCTTCAGGACGTTATTTCTACTTGATGAACGTTCTCAAAATGTTGATGGAAAACATTCTTAGAACAAAGTCTTTGGAACGTCGTCAGGACGTTACTTGTACTTGATGAATGTGGTCACAATGTTGATATAAAACATTCTTAGAACAAAGTTCTTGAAACGCCTTCAGGACGTTATTTGTACTTGATGAACGTTGTCACAATGTTGATAAAAAATGTTTTTAGAACAAAGTTCTTGAAACATCTTCAGGACATTATTTCTACTTGACGAACGTTCTCAAAATGTTGATGGAAAACATTCTTAGAACAAAGTCCTTGGAACGTCGTCAGGACGTTATTTCTACTTGATGAATGTTGTCATAAAGTTGATGAAAAACGTTCTTAGGACAAAGTTCTTGAAACGTCTTCAGGACGTTATTTTTACTTTGATGAACGTTCTCAAAATGTTGATGGAAAACGTTCTTAGAACAAAGTCCTTGGAACGTCGTCAGGACGTTATTTCTACTTGATGAACGTTGTCACAATGTTGATAAAAAATGTTTTTAGAGCAAAGTTCTTGCAACGTCTTCAGGACGTTATTTCTACTTGATGAACGTTCTCATAATGTTGATGGAAAACGTTCTTAGGACAAAGTTCTTGGAACGTCTTCAGGACGTTATTTGTACTTGATGAACGTTCTCATAATGTTGATGGAAAACGTTCCTAGGACAAAGTTCTTGGAACGTCTTCAGGACGTTATTTGTACTTGATGAACGTTGTCACAATGTTGATGGAAAACGTTCTTAGAACAAAGTCCTTGGAACGTATTCAGGACGTTATTTGTACTTGATGAACGTTGTCACAATGTTGATAAAAAAACATTTTAGAACAAAGTTCTTGAAACGTCTTCAGGACATTATTTCTACTTGACGAACATTCTCAAAATGTTGATGGAAAACATTCTTAGAACAAAGTCCTTGGAACGTCGTCAGGATGTTACTTTTACTTGATGAATGTTATCACAATGTTGATATAAAACGTTCTTAGAACAAAGTTCTTGGAACGTCTTCAGGACGTTATTTGTACTTGATGAACGTTGTCACAATGTTGATAAAAAACGTTCTTAGAACAAAGTTCTTGGAATGTCTTCAGGACGTTATTTGTACTTGATGAACGTTGTCACAATGTTCATAAAAAACGTTTTTAGAACAAAGTTCTTGAAACGTCTTCAGGGCGTTATTTGTACTTGATGAACGTTGTCACAATGTTGATTAAAAAACGTTTTTAGAACAAAGTTCTTGGAACGCCTTCAGGACGTTATTTGTACTTGATGAACGTTGTCACAATGTTGATAAAAAATGTTTTTAGAACAAAGTTCTTGAAACATCTTCAGGACATTATTTCTACTTGACGAACGTTCTCAAAATGTTGATGGAAAACATTCTTAGAACAAAGTCCTTGAAACGTCTTCAGGACGTTATTTCTACTTGATGAATGTTCTCATAATGTTGATGGAAAACGTTCTTAGGACAAAGTGCTTGGAACGTCTTCAGGACGTTATTTGTACTTGATGAACGTTGTCACAATGTTGATAAAAAACGTTTTTAGAACAAAGTTCTTGAAATGTCTTCAGGACGTTATTTGTACTTGATGAATGTTCTCATAAAGTTGATGGAAAACGTTCTTAGAACAAAGTCCTTGGAACGTCTTCAGGACGTTATTTCTACTTGATGAACGTTCTCAAAATGTTGATGGAAAACATTCTTAGAACAAAGTCTTTGGAACGTCGTCAGGACGTTACTTGTACTTGATGAATGTGGTCACAATGTTGATATAAAACATTCTTAGAACAAAGTTCTTGAAAACGCCTTCAGGACTTATTTGTACTTGATGAACGTTGTCACAATGTTGATAAAAATGTTTTTAGAACAAGTTCTTGAAACATCTTCAGGACATTATTTCTACGTGAACGAACGTTCTCAAAATGTTGATGGAAAACATTCTTAGAACAAAGTCCTTGGAACGTCGTCAGGACGTTATTTTCTACTTGATGATGTTTGTCATAAAGTGATGAAAAACGTTCTTAGGACAAAGTTCTTGAAAAGTCTTCAGGACGTTATTTTTACTTGATGAACGTTCTCAAAATGTTGATGGAAAACTTCTTAGAAACAAGTCCTTGGAACGTCGTCAGGACGTTATTTCTACTGATGAACGTTGTCACAATGTTGATAAAAATGTTTTAGAGCAAAGTTCTTGCAAACGTCTTCAGGACGTTATTTCTACTTGATGAACGTCTCATAAGTTGATGGAAAACGTTCTTAGGACAAAGTTCTTGGAACGTCTTCCGGACGTTATTTGTACTTGATGAACGTTGTCACAATGTTGATGGAAAACATTCTTAGAACAAAGTCTTTGGAACGTATTCAGGACGTTATTGTACTTGATGAACGTTGTCACAATGTGATAAAAAACATTTTTAGAAACAAGTTCTTGAAACGTCTTCAGACATTATTTCTACTGACCGAACATTCTCAAAATGTTGATGAAAACTTTCTTAGAACAAAGTCTTGGAACGTCGTCAGGATGTTACTTTTACTTGATGAATGTTGTCACAATGTTAATATAAACGTCTTAGAACAAAGTTCTTGGAACGTCTTCAGGACGTTATTTACTTGATGAACGTTGTCAAATGTTGATAAAACGTTCTTAGAACAAAGTCTTGAACTTCAGGACGTTATTTGTACTTGATGAATGTTCTCAAAAGTTGATGAAAACGTTCTTAGGACAAAGTTTTTGAACGTCTTCAGGACGTTATTTGTACTTGATGAACGTTCTCAAAATGTTGATGGAAAACGTTCTTAGAACAAAGTCCTTGGAACGTCGTCAGGACGTTATTTTCACTTGATGAACGTTGTCAAATGTTGATTAAAACGTTTTTAGAGCAAAGTTCTTGCAACGTCTTCAGGACGTTATTTCTACTTGATGAACGTTCTCATAATGTTGATGGAAAACGTTCTTAGGACAAAGTTCTTGGAACGTCTTCAGGACGTTATTTGTACTTGATAAACGTTCTCATAATGTTGATGGAAACGTTCCTAGGACAAAGTTCTTGAACGTCTTCAGGACGTTTTTGTACTTGATGAACGTTCTCAAAGTTGATGGAAAACGTTCTTAGGACAAAGTCTTTGAACATCTTCAGGACGTTATTTGTACTTGATGAACATTCTCAAATGTTGATAAAACATTTTTAGAACAAAGTCCTTGGAACGTCGTCAGGACATTATTTGTACTTGACGAACGTTGTCACAATGTTGATAAAAACTTTTTAGAACAAAGTTGAAACGTCTTCAGGAGTTATTTTACTTGATGAATGTTCTCAAATGTTGATAAAACGTTCTTAGAACAAAGTTCTTGGAACGTCTTCAGGACGTTATTTGTACTTGATGAACGTTGTCACAATGTTGATAAAAAACGTTTTAGAACAAAGTTCTTGAACGTCTTCAGGACGTTATTTGTACTTGATGAATGTTCTCAAAGTTGATAAAAACGTTTTAGAACAAAGTCTTGAAACGTCTTCAGGACGTTATTTCTACTTGATGAATGTTCTCAAAAGTTGATGGAAAACTTCTTAGAACAAAGTCTTTGAACGTCGTCAGGACGTTATTTGTACTTGATGAACGTCTCAAATGTTGATAAAACATTCTTAGAACAAAGTTCTTGAACTTCAGGACGTTATTTGTACTTGATGAACGTTGTCACAATGTTGATAAAAAACGTTTTTAGAACAAAGTTCTTGAAACATCTTCAGGACGTTATTTCTACTTGATGAACGTTCTCAAATGTTGATGGAAAACGTTCTTAGACAAAGTTCTTGGAACGTCTTCAGGACGTTATTTGTACTTGATGAACGTTCTCATAAGTTGATGAAAACGTTTAGGACAAAGTTCTTGAAACGTCTTCAGGACGTTATTTGTACTTGATGAATGTTCTCATAATGTTGATGGAAAACGTTCTTAGGACAAAGTTCTTGAACGTCTTCAGGACGTTATTTGTACTTGATGAATTCTCAAATGTTGATGAAAACGTTCTTAGAACAAAGTCTTGGAACGTTCAGGACGTTATTTGTACTTGATGAACGTTGTCACAATGTTGATAAAAACGTTTTAGAACAAAGTTCTTGAACGTATTCAGGACGTTATTTGTACTTGATGAACGTTGTCAAATGTTGATAAAAACGTTTTAGAACAAAGTTCTTGAAACGTCTTCAGGACGTTATTTGTACTTGATGAACTTTCAAATGTTGATAAAAAACTTCTTAGAACAAAGTTCTTGAACATCAGGACGTTATTTTACTTGATGAATGTTCTCACAAGTTGATAAAACGTTCTTAGAACAAAGTCTTGAAACGTCTTCAGGACGTTATTTGTACTTGATGAACGTTCTCAAATGTTGATAAAAACGTTCTTAGAACAAAGTTCTTGGAACGTCGTCAGGACGTTTTGTACTTGATGAACGTTGTCACAATGTTGATAAAAACTTTTAGAACAAAGTTCTTGAAACCTTCAGGACGTTATTTGTACTTGATGAACGTTGTCACAATGTTGATAAAAAACGTTTTTAGAACAAAGTTCTTGAAACTTCAGGACGTTATTTGTACTTGATGAACGTTGTCACAATGTTGATAAAAATTCTTAGAACAAAGTCTTGGAACGTTCAGGCATTATTTCTACTTGATGAACGTTCTCAAAAGTTGATGAAAACGTTCTTAGAACAAAGTTCTTGAAACGTCTTCAGGACGTTATTTTACTTGATGAACGTTCTCAAATGTTGATGGAAAACGTTCTTAGAACAAAGTCCTTGGAACGTCTTCAGGACGTTATTTGACTTGATGAACGTTGTCACAATGTTGATAAAAAACGTTTTTAGACAAAGTTCTTGAACGTCTTCAGGACGTTATTTGTACTTGATGAACGTTCTCATAAGTTGATGGAAAACGTTCTTAGGACAAAGTTCTTGAAACTTCTTCAGGACGTTATTTCTACTTGATGAACGTTCTCAAATGTTGATGGAAAACGTTCTTAGACAAAGTCTTTGGAACGTCTTCAGGACGTTATTTGTACTTGATGAACGTTGTCACAATGTTGATATAAAACGTTCTTAGAACAAAGTCCTTGGAAACGTATTCAGGACGTTATTTGTACTTGATGAACGTGTCACAATGTTGATAAAAAAACATTTTAGACAAGTTCTTGAAACGTCTTCAGGACATTATTTCTACTTGACGAAACATTCTCAAAATGTTGATGGGAAAACATTCTTAGAACAAAGTCCTTGGAACGTCGTCAGGATGTTACTTTTACTTGATGAATGTTAATCACAATGTTGAATAAAAACGTTCTTAGAACAAAGTTCTTGAACGTCTTCAGGACGTTATTTTTACTTGATGAACGTTGTCACAATGTTGATAAAACGTTCTTAGAAACAAAGTTCTTTGCGAATGTCTTCAGGACGTATTTGTACTGATGAACGGTTGTCACAATGTTCATAAAAACGTTTTTAGAACAAAGTTCTTGAAAACGTCTTCAGGGCGTTATTTGTACTTGATGAACGTTGTCACAAGTTGATTAAAAACGTTTTAGAACAAAGTTCCTTGAACGCCTTCAGGACGTTATTGTACTTGATGAACGTTCTCAAATGTTGATAAAACGTTTAGAACAAAGTTCTTGAACGTCTTCAGGACGTTATTTGTACTTGATGAACGTTGTCACAATGTTGATGGAAAACGTTCTTAGAACAAAGTCCTTGAACGTTCAGGACGTTATTTGTACTTGATGAACGTTGTCTCATAATGTTGATAAAAACGTTTTAGACAAAGTTCTTGAACGTCTTCAGGACGTTATTTGTACTTGATGAACGTTCTCAAATGTTGATGGAAAAATTTTAGAACAAAGTCTTGAACGTCTTCAGGACGTTATTTGTACTTGATGAATGTTATCAAATGTTGATATAAAACGTTCTTAGAACAAAGTTCTTGGAACGTCTTCAGGACGTTATTTGTACTTGATGAACGTTCTCAAATGTTGATAAAAACGTTCTTAGAACAAAGTCTTGGAACGTCTTCAGGACGTTATTTGTACTTGATGAACGTTGTCACAATGTTGATAAAAACTCTTAGAACAAAGTTCTTGGAATGTCTTCAGGACGTTATTTGTACTTGATGAACGTTGTCACAATGTTGATTAAAAAACGTTTTTAGAACAAAGTTCTTGAAACGCCTTCAGGACATTATTTGTACTTGATGAACGTTCTCAAAGCGTTGATGGAAAACATTCTTAGGACAAAGTTCTTGGAACGTTTTCTGGACGTTATTTGTACTTGATTAACGTTGTCACAATGTTGATGGAAAACGTTTTTAGAACAAAGTTCTTGGAACGTATTCAGGACGTTATTTGTACTTGATGAATGCTCTCATAAAGTTGATGGAAAACGTTCTTAGAACAAAGTCCTTGGAACGTCATCAGGACGTTATTTGTACTTGATGAACATTGTCACAATCTTGATGGAAAACGTTTTTAGAACATAGTTCTTGCAACGTATCTATGACGTTATTTGTACTTGAACGTTCTCATAATGTTGATGGAAAACGTTCTTAGGACAAAGTTCTTGAACATCTTCAGGACGTTATTTGTACTTGATGAATGTTCTCATAATGTTGATGGAAAACGTTCTGTGGAAAAAGTTCTTTGAACAAAGTTCTTTGATCATCTTCAGGACGTTATTTGTACTTGATGAACGTTCTCATAATGTTAATATAAAACGTTCTTAGAACAAAGTCCTTGGAACGTTTTCAGGACGTTATTTGTACTTGATGAACGTTGTTACAATGTTGATATAAAACGTTCTTATAACAAAATCTTTTTGCTCTCAGCGATGGGCATAAAATTTTGTATCGAAATACTTCAGTGTCTTGTATTTTTGTCATTTCAAAATACTGTAAAATACTTTCCAAGATGTCTACAGTACATGATGACATCATAAAAAGGAGGCCTCTGATTATTTGTCTAAGCTTGAAATTTGAACAGAAAACTGGTTTATTTTTAAGGTGGTCAATGATTCAAGTATGGATGGAAATTATTCTTAAAGAAAGTAACAGACAAATGGTGAGGAGGGTATATTCAGGAGCAAGTCAACAACCATTGAAAATAGCTGCTTAGCAATGCTGAGACCAGAGATTATGGCTGTATAGTGTACAATTCAGCATCGTTGCTTAAGAAATGAGAAGGAATAATATATATCTTAAGAACAGGATGTGGAGCTTCAGAACGTCATCAATCAGTCTCAATAATCATATTAAACATAATCTGACACCGTGCTTTATATTCATACTATACACATTTATGTGCTGTGCGTAGTTGTACATTTGCGCATACAAGTCTGTTTAGCACCATGATCTGTTCACACTGGAAATCTGATATAGTGAAAAGTTATGCAAAAATATCAGATCTGAGAAAAAATCTGATTTGAACACACCTTGCTGTGTGAACCTGAGCCTGAGACTTTTCTAGTTACAGAAGAACTGAAAAAATCTTGGGAGAATGAGTATACTGTACACATGATAGATGGTTTACTGATGTAGATGGCAAGAAAATAAGACAAACAACATTAAAATAAGTCCTACACTGACGATACTTACAATGCATCTTTGTTTCAAATGCCAGTTGACCTACAGCTGCACTGTCTAGTTAATGAAGATGAAATCATTGGTCATAGTGTATGTGTGAATGCAAGAGTATATTGGTGTTTCCCAGTGTTAGGTTGCGGCTGAAAGGGCATCCTCTGCGTAAAACATATATGGGATAAGTTGGTGGTTCATTCCGTTGTGGCGACCCCTGATTAATAAAGAGACTAACCCGAAAAAAAAAAGATGAATGATCATCTTCATAACAGGACTTTCTTTATGAAAAGTTGTGCAAAATTTATACTGAACTCAAAGAGAAGCACAGTTCTCTTAAAGTTACAAGTCCAACTCACTATTAGGCCACAACTTCCCCTATAAGTGGACAAAGTGGCAGAGAAAATTTGTTGTTATCAAACAGTTTAATAGTAAAGGGATTGATCCAATAGGTCTATTGATAAAAGGTTGCAAAGAAAGTTCATGCTACTATTTAAAAGTTTTTTTTAAAAAACAATAATACGAGACATTCTACCAGAAACATACATTTTTACTAATAAAAATGTGACCGTTAAGCTTGTCCTCAAAAAAATCATACAAAAGCAAGCATAGAATCATACAATTCAATGATAGAACACCTCTGTTAAATGATGTCACTTCAAGGTCAAAAGTGTATTGCATGCATTTTATGTTAAATTTACCGCAAATGTGAGAGGACTGACCAACCCGGGAACAATTGTAAATTATTTGTAGTATTTATTTGTAGAATTTATTTATAATTTCATGTTTTTAATCAAATGATGTCAATGATAACAACTTAAAGTTTTTAGCATAACAGAAATTGAGCTGAGGACAAGGACGACAGGGTTTGTACATTTGTAAAGTGTTTTAATAAAGAACAAAAATCTGAGAACCAAATGACTGACATATATTCCTTTACAGAACAACTCACAGAAATCAACCATTAGCCCATTTTATAAATGTTTGTAATGAAATACTTTTTATTCACTGTATTTATGTTTTTATTTCATGGACAGATAATGTTCATTTCTGCTAGAATGTCCCATACATTTTATTTTGAAACGCATAAAATTGATTTATTTGATATTGTATGTTAAAATACATTCAATGTATTTTGCCCATCCTGTTTGTATTTGAAAGTTCTTATAATGTGGATTAAAAATGTTCTTAGAACAAGTCTTACCGTAAATAGTTTGAAAAAAAATTCAATACAGATTTTAAAATGGCATGAACATTAGTAAATTGGAAAAAAAAAAAAACAAATTAAGTTCAGTGTTTACTTTTGACTGTAAAGATCATTACTAAAGAGCTTAGAATCACCTTGATTCTTTGCTCTTTGCTGTCAGTCCACTAATCGTCACGTTGACCAGTGTTTAGTTTCGTGGTTACCATGGTACCGTTGGAGGACTGGGCACCGCGCGTGCACGCAGCCACCTGCCTCATTTGAAGTTTGAATCGCAACGGACACCTGCGTGCAATGGACTTCAGAGGTAAGCAAATTTTAGATGCTTTATATGTTTTATTTATTCTCCAAATTTAGTTTTACCCACAATTAATGTGAAACGTGAATTTGAGGTGTAATGTTTCGAATCTTGAAGCATTTAATACTTAATACAGCTTGTGTTTTTCCGTCTTGTTTGGGCGCTCTTCTGTAACGCAGCAGCAACTCGAGGTACGTTGATGTTAGTCTAATTTAGTGTTTTTAACTGTGTGTAATTGGCATTCAACTCGATAAAGTACATTTTTTGTCTTGCAAGTAGTCTAAAAATCTGTCTCCACCGCGGCTAGCTAACTATGAGAAGCACGTTTTAAAGTTTACATTACTAACAGTGGCGTAGCGGAGGGGCCCGCATGACCGTCACAGAGCGTCACCCTCTGTGTGATATATTATTATTAATATTTTGTTGTGATGTTATGCTACGCTGTATGTAACAATATTATGGTACAAATATGGATTAAGTTAAAAATGAATGTTAGAATTACGCTGCATAGCAGATACCAGCTGTAATGGCTTTTAAATTTTGTATTATTTGGAAGCTCGAGTTGAGGGCATCAAGAACATACCGATGGCCCAAACCAGTATCAGCCTGGACAGACATCTATTGCAGTACTGATAAACCACACCAATGCTTTTGTATAGATGGCTGACTACAACGGTGTTCTCTGAAGGTATGGAGCAAAATAACAGCACTTGTTACAGGGAAATTTGTATTCATGACGAATAGTGATGTACTGTACCAGGTCCAGTACATTTGATGTTACAGAGAAAAAAGTTTTTTTTAGGATTTTTTAGGACTTCCCTTCTCTATCTAAATCAAATATGGCATTAAAACAAACAAATAAATTAACATGCTATTTTTAAAATCTAAATATTAAAAACTTTTGAGGATTTAAGATGCTGGTGACAATTGAAATGCATCATCTCCATCTTGTGAAAAGGTCTCTAAAAGATGTATACTATCTGTGTTTTCAAAATCAATGGGATAGTTCACCCAAAAATGACAATTTACTCACTATTTACTCTCCTAAGTGGTGGCTAAAGACTTTCTGATGATTTTACACCTAATTTTTCCACTTAGTCTCTTACAGTTAATATATTTTCTTCTTAACCTTTTTTGTTTGCTTGTTGCAAATTTAACTAAATACATTTCATGTATAACTAGGAATTAGCCTAAAAGAATATGGCTACAGATTGCGACTTTGAGAAACAGCAAATAATGTTATATTTGGCTGAGCAATGTTATAAACTATCTTTTTAATACGCAATATAATGGTTATTACAAACTGAACTACTGTTGATTTACCTTTGTTGTGGTTGTTAACTTTTACTTTTAGAGATGTACTCCTAACCAGAGGTGCACTACGCAGCAGTGAATGGAAAATGCTTTGCCCATGTGTAAGTTTGCTAAGTTACATTTATTTTTCAAGATTCTTTTTGCTTTGGTTGGTAATGTTCTGTTTATAAATACCCAAACCATCTTTTGTCCTTGTTTGTTTTTTTGATTGTTATACTACGTTCTGGTATGTTCTTTGTTTTCCTCCATGTCTTCATTCCTCTTCCTTGGATTACTGCAATTTACTCGTAGCAGCACCTAATTGGGTGTGGTTTGTATGTGCGTGCAATTAAAAATAGATATTTTGCATCAACAATCTTATAAAAATGAAATGTAAATGAAACCCTAACAAGATCAATGAATTAGAAATATTCAGAGGTATGAATCAAAATTATTGAATGTGACAATATTATTGGACAAATATCGATTGGGTTAAAAATTTATGTTTGAATTTCAATTCGCATAATAGCAGATACCAGGTGTAATTGGTAATTTCATTTATTGCAGGTTTTCTGGAAGCTCGAGTTGAGGGCATCAAGAACATACCGATGGCCTAAATCAGTGTCACCCAGGACAGACATCCACTGCAGTTCTTCTACACCACACCAATCTCTCTGCTTTTGAATGGTTCCCTGACTACTACGGTGTTCTTTGAAGGTATTACTGGAGCAAAACAACAGCAGTGAAATTTGTGGTTATAAAGGGTGATTGTGATATATGTGTAACAGGTCCAGTACATTTGTCATAAAGTTTGTCGTAGAAAAAAGTTATTTTTAGGATTTGCAAAAGTTTTTTTGTTTTCCCATCTCTCTCCAAACCGAACATTGGTTTGTGCTCGTTTTGATGATTTTGATGGGATATATGGCTCATTTGCCATAAAGGTATAGCTCCCTCTTCCTCAATACACAGCAATGGTCTCAAGATGTTCAAAGTCCAGAAAAGTAACTAAAAAATAAAAAATATTTTTGTGCATCAAAAATATTGTAGAAAAAACGACAGGTCAGGGTGTGTGCTTGCTGCTCATAGGAAATACAAACCCTGATCTGATGCGAGAGAGATATAGGCAAACAAATTAGTATTTACCTTTTTGTTTTCCTCACTAAAGTGGTGTTAGAGCTTGGTATGCTCACAGTTGAACCACTGAAGTCACTGAAACCATTTTAATAACCGGCATAGGCTATTTTTTCATAATTTTTTCCCTTAATTCAAATCAATTGCTCCACAGAAAATAAGCGCTTGTAATGATCCGCCGTAATGCTTATATCGCAGACCTTTATCAATATTTTTAATACAAGTCATTATTTTAAAGACTATGACTGGAGAATCTGATTTACCTCAGCGCTGCACTTTCATTTTCTCCATCTCACTCACGGTAAATTCAGGTGAAGGAGTGTTTTAAATTAGATAAACTATCCTCAGTTTAGTCTAGTGTCAAACTAGCACAGAAATATCAGTATATCAATATAGGCTCTGCTAAAAGGCTAATAACATTTGAGATGAAGTGAAGTGTGCAGGGTCTGCTATTTTTCCGCAGCACAACACAATCTAGTTTGCTAAATACAATTACAATACAAATAAAATAAAAGTGAAATATTCAGTTTTGGAAAATGCATTTTTTGTTACCTTTTTTGATTAAAAAAAATTGTCTAAATTAAACTGTTTTCACTGTTAATGACAAAATCATCCATTGATCCGGTCAGTTTCGCTTTCATTCAATCAAATCGTATTCAACATTTTAAATAAAGTAGTTAAAAGATTGCATTAACTAATGATTGATCTTAGCCATCCATGACCCACTCATAAACATCATGTAGTCTACTTTTTGATTACCTGACCCGCGTATTAACGGCAGCACCAGCGGATATAACAGGATTTGCTCGTAACAGTTTTATGCATCCCCAATATCCAATATCAAGAGAGTGACTCCATAAGGTAAAGTAAATGCACACGTGATTATTATTACCTAATGCACAAAGTCGTGGATGCGTGTCTCACAGCACAAAGCATAACAAAATCCTTTAAAGGGTAAATGAAGCGCTTAGTGAAGTTTACATTATTTTGCACATTGGATTCCACTTGAAAATATATTAAACAAACTCGATTAATGTAACCATTTACCAGAAAGAAGCATGTTTTACTATAGATTTTAGACCTAGGGTGCCGCCATCTTGCAATGTCGCGGTGTCTGACATCACGGGTTGGCTCCGTTCCCTCGGCTGAACAGATACAGCAGAAGTAATGGACTGAATACGGAGACTGGACAGCCTAATTTAACCCAATGCATGATGTGGATGTGGAGCTGGTGCAAATACAAGCATCAGATGTGTGTCTAATATAAAATATATATATATATATATATATATATATATATATATATATATATATATATATTTGTTCTATTTTTTAATTTTTCCATTTTAATTACTGATCATTTGATGCGCTTTGATCCACTCTCTGTATTACGCTGCATGACTGCCTATCTGGGTTACAACTAGTCATTGGTTTCAACCAGGTCCGGTGCTACCATGCAACTATGGTAGTAACGGACTGAACACTGGACAGCCTAATTTAACCCAACGCATGAAGTTGTGGATGTGCATCGCAGAGCTGGTGCAATTACAACAAATACAAGCATTTAAGTGTCTTAAGTTGCGCATTTTTCTTATTTTAATACCTCTCGTTTGATGTACTTTGGTCAACTCTCTCATGCTGCTCCAGCGCTGCCTAATGAGGGCATTTACATTCAGACTAATGCAATTATTAAACTGATAAATGACTTTACGCTTTACTAAGTCACGTCTTTGTGGATTGTCAAGACATATTCCCTTTTTAAGTTAATCAACTTGATCTCTCAACATGTATGAAGGACGTAACTTGCCATGTGAAAAACCGTGCTGATCTTAGTTTGGTTTGAACACGAAAAGAGGCGATGGGTTGTAGTTGTGAAAAGTGAAAGTACCCGACCCTATTACATCAGCACCGGACCTGGTTGAAACCAATGGCTGGTTGAAACCCAGACAGGCAGTCAGGCAGCGTGATACAGAGAGTGGATCAAAGCACGTCAAATGTTTGGTAGTTAAAAGGGAAAAACGAAAAATAGAATAAATATATACTTTTATTAGACACACATTTGATGCTTGTATTTGCACCAGCTCCACGTCCACAACTTAACGCATTAGGTTAAATTAGGCTTTGCAGTCTTCGTGTTCAGTCCTTTACTTCCACTGTATCTGTTCAGCTGAGGGAACGGAACCAACCCTGTAATGTCAGGAACGGCCATATTCCAAGATGGCGGCACCCTAGGTCTAAAAGCTATAGTAAAACATACTTTTTTCTGCTAAATGGTTACAATTAATTGAGTTTAATGTATTATCAATAATGTGCAAATCAATTTACAAAATAATGTAAACTTGACTGAGTGCTTCTATTCCCCTTTAAATGTCCATGCTTAATCGGTCATTGATAAGGTCTATCGATTGAAAGGGTTGTGGACAATCAATTGATCATAGAGGAATCTTAACGTCTATATAGACCTATGCTAGGTAGAGCTACACGATTCTAGCTAAAAGGAGAATAGATTTTTTTTTGCTTAAAATAAAGATCACGATTTTCTCACGATTCTATAGATGTAAAATAAAGATTAGTATGAGTGGGCTATTATTGCTATTTCTCAAACATATGGTAAAAAAACAATAATAATATTATGTGTAGCTCTACTGTTGGTTTAGAATACATTTAGAATAGACTTTATTTTTGTCCTTGTCATTAATGCACAATAAAGTGATGACATCAGAATACAACTACTCATAATTCTGATGTTGAATTATTATGTTTGAGACATGCTTGCAATCTGTCATTGACAACATAATTAGACCATTTTATTCTGCCGGTAAAATTAGACATTTGTCATTAACAAGATTCCCTTTTGCATTATATTCAACATTTTATAGGCTAGAGTAGTTATACTGAACCAGTAAACATTTATTCTCATGCACAACACTCTGTGTTTGCTACGAAGGAAAATATATTAAATGCTTGTCGCAATCATAACTCTAAAATGCAATATGATTGTTTAAATGATGTGCAATTTCGTTTTAATTTTCACTGCTAAGTGTGGTTCATACTTCCAACGTGGCTCCCAAACGATCACTCTGTGCCACAAACTGAATGTTATTTACAATTTTGTTACCTGTTATTCACAGCCTATTCAGGTTCTGTTTACTAAAGTACACTTTACAAGCGCGCACCCGCCATCTCTGTGGTAACAGGTTACAGTCAGCTCACGTTACGTGTGATTTCGCAGTGGCGAATACTTCATTACATGAAGACAGAAATGACATTTTTGGGTGAATTATACCTTATTCAATGAGGTTTAATTATTGAATATAATTATACAATGCATGCGGCCATCTTTGCTTCTCTCCAGAACTTGAAAATATGATTGGTAGAATTGTAGAAATGCTGGATTAAGATCGTCTAGGGGGTCGAATCGAGATCGTGATCTTTTTTCGATTAATCGTGCAGCTCTCTGGAAGTATATGTTAACCGACATGCCGCTTGATTTCTTGCTTTATCACCACTGTAACAAAAAATCTGTTACTGTCACAGACCTGCTTTGTCTCGGGACCATAGCTGTCTCTGGAGGATGAGGAGCTCTCACATTTCATCCTAGTTTGTGTTCTGAAGATGAAAAGGTCTTGTAATGATACAAGAAAATAATTAATAACAGAATTCATGTTTCTGGGTGAATTTAACACTTAATGTAATTTTTTTTTTAAAAACCACAATGTAGTTGCTAAATTTAATGACTAGGTGATAAATAGTCTTGCTTTCACAATTATGGACCATCATGGTAGGACCCCTGGCAATAACAGCATCAGCATAAACGTGTAATTTTAATTTTACTAATAATGATTTAATAACAAACTGCTGTCACTGTTGTAACGTGATTTAAGTTATAGGCTATAATAATATAGTAGGCCTGAACATGTCAAGATGTAACTTGTGTTTGTGAGAGAGAATCAAATCATACATTCTGCTCTTAATATTTGTCTACGTTTCACTGTCACAGGTGCTCAGTTTTGCTCCAGTAATGCTAAACACAATAGATGTATCAATCAGCCAATGAGTGTAAGGCACAATTTAACGTGATACGCCCAGTTGACACGAGTCCATAATCATAATTAAAACAAATGATTGTACTGTAACAACTGATTGTTGATGAGGGATTATGAGACACTGCTTGCTGCAGAGCCATTTGAGCTCCAGCGAGCGGAGCAGTGGGTGTACGGTTTTAATGCGTACACCCACCCCAACCCCCAGTGACATCACTCGCAGAAGAAGTGCAAGGAAGGAGGAGCTGGAGCTCAAGCTCCCCCTTGCTGGAGCTCAGCTCTGCCCAAGTGGCTCTGCAGAGAGCACCACTTGGGGGATTATTAGCTCAGCTTTACATTTCGGGGTGATTCAGGTGACATATTTAATCTTCGTGAATTTGACTTCATGTAGGCTATAAAAGCTTTGCATAGTCACAAGTTAACACAAAACCACAACCATAACAAATAAAAAAAACCTTGATTTTTTTTTTTTTCATAATGTTCAGGCAATTTTTGCATTTGATCATCTCACCTTGATAATCCAGTATTGGCTTTGGCAATACCTTTCTCTCTGATACTGCTGTTTTCTTTGAAGTCAACTGTTTTTATGTTGTCTAATTTATTGTCTATTGTTTTTAAGATTTTTTGTTGTATAGTTTTCTGTAATTTCATTGTGAATTCTATTCCTTTTTTACTGTTTGATGTTCTATTGTAATTAACATTAATTGTTATGAAAATTAAAGTGCTAATGTAATGTAAGTCATAAGTGTATTAAATATTTTAAAATATTGAATTAAAGTGAATATAATTAGCCTTAAATACGGAACTATCAATTTCAATGCTTAATTTAAATGCCAGATTTGAAAAGGATGGTTCCAAAATGCCACAAAATAACAATAGTAATAAATAACATTAATAATTATTATGGGTTAGGTTAAAGTTTACATAATTTTTGTAATTTACATTATTGTTACATATTGTTAGAATGGTTGAAGAGTTCAGAGAATCTCAGGAAAAAAAATGTGACCTTAAATTAACTTTAAAGAATGTGGCCATTTTAATGTTCTTGGAATGTTACAAGTAAACGTTCTTAGAATGATATATTTTAACTGAATTGTTGGTTTTTAGAATGCTGTAAGAATGTTATTCTAACCATAAAAAAACATTCTAACAATGTTAAGCAAACTGGACATTTCAACGTTCTTGGAATGTTCCAAATAAATATTCTTAGAATGTTATATTTTGGTAGAATTTAGATTTTGAAAATGTTGTGAGAACATTATGCTAACCACATAAAAACGTTCTAGCAACATTAAGCAAACTGGACATTTCAACGTTCTTGGAACGTTCCAAATAAACGTTCTTAGAATGTTATATTTTGGTGGAATTTAGGTTTTGAAAACGTTGTGAGAACGTTATGCTAACCTTATAAAAACATTCTAGCAACATTAAGCAAACTGGACATTTCAACGTTCTCGGAACGTTCCAAATAAACGTTTTTAGAACATTATATTTTGGTGGAATTTTAGGTTTTGAAAACGTTATGAGAACGTTATGCTAACCTTATTAAATCGTTCTAGCAACATTAAGCAAACTGGACATTTCAACGTTCTTGCAATGTTCCAAATAAACGTTCTTAGAGCATTATATTTTGGTGAAATTTTAGGTTTTGAAAACGTTATGAGAACGTTATGCTAACCATGTAAAAACGTTCTAGCAACATTAAGCAAACTAGACATTTCAACATTCTTAGAATGTTACAGATAATGTTATGAGAACGTTCTCACAACCTAAATTTGTTAGCTGGGTTATTAGTGAAAAGCTGCCGAGCGCAACGAAATGGGCTATAAGCTATATTTGCTCTTATGTGCTAAAATACTTAACACTTTCCTTAAGACCACAGAATAATATGCAACATCTAAATGTCATATAGCCAATAAGGAAAAATTAACGTGTTTCAGGTCTCTCCAGTGCATTTGGACTGAATATTTGACTGTGTCTTACTGGATGTCTCCAGTAACTCTATAAACATAGAGGCACAAGCAGACTGTAGGATTCATTCATTAATTCTTTCTTTTATTTATTTATTGTCAACCAAATACATATAAATTAATGTGTGTGTGTGTGTGTGTGTGTATGTGTGTGTGTCTTAGTTTATGTGTCGTAAATTTTCAATCATTTATAAAAAAGAGACAACATACTGATATGGTGTAATAAAATGTCAGTTTAAGTCAAAGTCAAAGTCAGCTTTATTGTCAATTCAGCCACATGTACAAGACATATAGAGAATCGAAATTGCGTTACTCTCAGACCCAAGGTGCTTAACATTAATATAAAAAAAATATATAAAAAATAGTAGAGTTTAAGAAAAAGAAAATTTACAGTATATACATTGCACATAATGTTGTCTAAAAAATATACATACAGTAGGTGAGAGTTCAAACTGACTATTACCGCCGGTCCTTATACCGCCGCCGTTTGAAATAACTGCTGCTCTGTTTTTAGTGTAGGACCGCAGTTTGTGAAAAAGCCGCCAGGGGGCGCAAAGGGACGGGATGCGAACGGAAAGAAATAGCCTTTACAGCAGCTTTAAATATGCTACTGTGCTTGTAAATGATATTAAACAATAGGTCAAAGCATTATAAGTCCTTCATTAATCATTTAAAATTTGTTAACACACTTTATTGTAAACTTTTTAAGTGCAAAGAGGACTCGTTTTGGAATTGAAGAAATAAAAGACAACTAACATGACACACACATTCAATACAAATAAGTAGTCTTAAATAAATAAATAAAGCAGTCTTTTAGCCTGCTTTTAGTGTTTGCCGTTTTGATAGGACTAAGACAAGACTTTTTCATTTATGTTTTTATTTATGTTTTTATTTACATTTTCGTTGTTGATTATATTTTACTATCTTATTTTATGTCTGAATTATTGTACATAATAATAAACGAATAATGAAAATATGCCTAAATAAATAATTTATTTAAAGATATTGCGGCGAAACACTGAGAAACGGTCAGGGGCATGGTCTAAAGAGCTTAAGTTGAATGCTGCTTCATCAAAAGCAAAAAAAATAAATTGACCTACCTTAAGCAGATCACTAAAAGTATAATAAAAATAATTTTTTGCTCTCTCTCTCTCTCTTTAATTTAATTATATATAATTATAAATATATTCTTAATAAACTTCCCAGCCACAAATATTAAAAAAACACAACTTGTATTAAAACTGGGCAAGGATTAGAAAGAATACGATGCTTGTTATATAATTTAAAATGTTATTCCTCTTGTCCAATTTCTTTATGCACATTTTTTTACTCGCTACTCTGCCAGGAACTTCGCCGCTAGAGAGCACCTTCAAAAATCTCAATCTCATGGCTCATTCTTCACGAATATAGAATTAAAATAATGGCGCGTTTGGTTCATTGTGCATCCCGCGGGTGCAACCAACAAGAGTTGTGCATTTTAGTTTAACTTTTTGAGCGTTAAAAGCAGTTCGGTGTTAGTTTTTATTTAAATATATCAAGCCGAAACTAAACAGCGCATTCTCTCCGCCTCCTCGTTCATAGACCGGGACGCACTGCTGAAGCAGGCAATAGAGAAACTCTGTCATTCATCATAATCTTAGCTGATGTTTCGGAGTCGAAAGAATATATTAAAGAGAAATGTCCTTTTAACAGTCCCTATATATTTAATCTTTTTCTTTCTTTTTTTCCTGTCATTTCTCTTCAGCAAATTATATTTTTTAAAGCTGCTTGATTCTTTTAAAACCGAAAGCAGAGCCTGTCAATTGGTGTTTTTCCATAAGATACGTTTATCCTACGATAATTTATCCTCTGATCCTTTTGCATAAAGGTTTTAATAAAAAAAAAAAACAGGTCACTTAATTACTTTCGATGTGCTAAAATATTTGTTAAATGAATGTTATTTAAAAAAAGCATATGCACATATTACAATTGTAAAATAGTCTAAAATGCATGGTCTAGTCAGAAATAAAGGAAATTAGTTATATTTAATGCATAAAATAGGCTAGCCCTTTTATAAATTGAGTTTAATTGATTTGAAACTTTTAATTGCATTTTAATGTCCTGTATAAATAATAAAAGTTGCATCAGATTGACGAAAAAACGAATATTAATACCTGCAAACAGGGCCACGGTTACTTTTTTTTCACTGACTGGCATGACTGGCAAACACGTCAGAAAAAAACTGCTGAATCTCTGCGAATATTTGGTTAACTTATAAAACAAATGTCTGGTTTAGTGATGTTAGTAATGCATAGAAAAATGCAAAGCAGAATTCTCCTGAGCTCATTAAACCACTGATGACAGCGACGGAATCACTGGCCCACCACGCTCTTACGAACATATTTTATTTATTAAAGGTATTATTTCATTGACCTGAACATAACCAGTTATAATAGAATTACTAACCCATCGTTTAAAGCAGGCAACACTCTATTCAGCTATGTTCTGTGTTTTTACTTAAAAATATTTTCGTTTTGGCGAATGCTTGGAGCATAATATAGATATTTTAAATAACAGGTAGTAGGGGTGGGCGGTACACCGGTGTCATAGTCATCACCGGTGTGACATTGCGCCACGACATGGATTTTCTAATACCGTCAATACCGTAATAAATCAATTATGCGCCTTGAACGACTGCATTTACATTAATAATAGCCCATTCTAAATAATAAGGCATTCAATTTTCTTCAAACGTTCAGTTGTGGTCTGAATACATGTCCTTATACTACAGGGCTCGAAATTGCAACCATTTTGGTCGCATGAGCGCCCGAAATTTAATCTATGCGCCCTCATAATATATTTGGGAGCATTTGTGTGTCTGAATATAATGAACAGGGAGCTTTTGTTACTGCAGGAAATACAAACGGCTGAAGAGTGAAAAGTGCACAGGTTTGCAAACCTCACCTAAAGTTATAATAATAATAATGGCGCAGATGACAGCGATCATGACATGAGGTAAATATTGATCCGCCAGCTGAGATCAATCGAGTGTTTTCGGAGAAGGTGCCCGAATCTTGATGCGTTGCATTCACCGCGTGTTCAGCGCAAATGTCCGCTAAATATAAAATCTAACACTGTACACATCATCGCCAAAGAAACTCACCTTTACTAAGTTTACACTGAAACTACGGCTCATAACAAAGAGCGGAATTGCGCTGGTGGTCATTGCGAGAATCCTGCTCTGTCTGCTCATAAATTGGTGCGGCTGACTCGCCTGCTTTATTCCACCAACACAGAGAAATGAAGATCAGCTCATAACGAGACTGAGCATTTACAATGACCCAAACCAAAACTTTAAAGAGCGATAGAAGTGAGACTTTCTTTTGTCCGTTCTTCCTTGAGATGTATATTATTTTGCTATTGAAAGTAATACCATGATATTATGCCGTCACCGTTCAAAAGATGAAAAATACTGTGATATTAATTTTAGGTCATATCGCCCACCCCTAACAGGTAGCCTAGTTCAGTTCAGAAGTTGTTGTGCATAGAAACATTCATTTTCATAAGGCCCCATATTTAATGCAGTTTCGTTTTTAAATGCATAGGTTTTGTTACGCCATCCATCCTATGTCGGAGTTTTGGATTTTGTGTATTCATGTTTGTGAAAAACACTTAAGAGTGGAGACCCCTTCCCCCTTCTCATAACCAAAAGCTTGTCTGTCAGGTGTTAATGGGCATCAGTGAGGCGAAATCATGTCGCGTTTTCACTGTCGGGCTAGCTTGCAGCATGTCACGCAAACCCTGCCCCCAGAACTTCCGGAATTAGATGTTGCATATTATTCTGTGATCTTAAGGAAAGTGTTAAGTAGACTATTTAAGTGTCTTTAATATGGTGTATAGATTATTATGCGTTATTGAAACATCAAGGGGGACGCAGCAAAGTCACTTATAAATTAAAATTGTATTATTTTAAGCAATTTTATTATTTTATGCAACAGCCTTACATTTAAAACGGAAACTTAACGGCAATTATAATCAAAAAGAACTCAGCCTATAAGGCTAGATGTTTTTTTTTCCCTTATTTATTAATTTATTTGTTCATTTTTTTGGGGGCATGTAACTCGTGTGCCATCGGACAACTAGTGTTATGACGGCAAGCCATCTTTCCCAGACTCGGGGCAAAGTCCTGCCTCTCCTTTCACTCTGACCCGAAGCCCCAGCTGGCCCTCCTGGCATCCTCTGCGTAAAACATATGCTGAATAAGTTGACGGTTCATTCCGCTGTGGCAATTACAGACTAATAAGGGACTAAGCCAAAAAGAAAATGAATGACGAATGAATGAATGAATAAATAAATAATAATAATAAAATAAAAATAAGGTAATAATCTTTACACACAGATGCCGCGTAAGTGGCCTTTTTTAATTTAGAGATGGTACATTTGAATTGCCTCTGCCACTTCTTCCCCCACCTCAAACCTGAAAGTTGAAGAGAGAACTATATTCTTTGAATAAAACTATTGAGCTATAAAGGGAAAAAACGCAGAAGAAATTTGCCATTATATTAATTTTAGCACAGCTGCCAGTCATTTTCACATTCGTTTTTCAGTTAGGGATTAATATTAAAGTAGCCTAGTAAAAATGTCTATACTATAATATTATAATTTGTAATATCCATTATTATTATTATTATTATTATTATTATTATTATTATTAAAGCTATACAATTGACAAAACGCAGAACCCTTAAAAAAATTTGCTTTCATTTTGACATAGCTAAAGCACACGTTTAAAGTTATGTAAAAAAAAAAAAACATCCCATTCTACAGCAGCAGTCAAGTTAGGACACTTAAAAATGCCTTTTGCGTTTGAAGATGATAGACCTGCGAAGTTATGTTTACAGTGGTATAAAAGAAAAAGGTAGGCTATTTAGTGCGTGTGGATTTACCGTAGACAGGCTTTCTGTTTGGCTAATGCCTAAAAATGTAACTAAGTAACACATTAATTTTAGCAACTATTTTTAAATGGCATTTAAAATTTAAATTCATTTTTTAATTTAATTTAACATTTAAATATAATTTAATTTAAAACATTTATTTTTACCTCGCTGATTTTGGTTGGGTAATAAAGCGTGATGACTCAGATATGATCTAGTTTAGCTTGCATGTGTGGGCATATTTTGACGTCTTTACCTAAAACTTTAAACATTTATAATATTTAAAATAAAACGGAAAGAAATAAGGAGACTAACATAATTTAAACTACTTATTTGGTGCTTAAACCACCTTCAGAAAGTTTTGCCAGCTGTGGTAGAGCGCAACGGAGGCTCCACTGGAATGTAGCAGATGTGTTAACACTTGGTATTATTTATTAATATGTTATTAATGTGTTTTTGTGTTCCTCGTCTTGTACGTCGCCGTGTTATTGTGCGTCAACGTCACGTTTATCTGTCCTTAAGTGCGCATATAGTCGAACATTTCTGCTCGACATCGGTAGAAACAAACTTCACAAGTTAAACTCCGCGGACACTGATGAGCTGCAAGATCTCGGCTTGCTCCGGATGCCTACCCATCCTCCGACCCCCACCTCACCACCTCGCCCACAATGGACTACATCCGTCTACTTCGTTCATCACATAGGACTGTAAAGGACTGTTGTGCTTTTGTGTTTACGGAAACTGCACATTAGTGAGCAGCAGACAGCCCACCCCGATGCTTTTATCATCCTGGCAGGGGACTTTAACCATGCAGACCTAAAGAGTGTGTTTCCAAAAATACAACAAGACTTTCCAACACGGGGCAATAACACAATGGACTTTGTTTACACCACACAGAGAGGAGCTTACAAAGCCTTCCCCCTCCCCCACCTTGGTGGAACACTTAACTGTCATGCTAATGCCTGCTTACAGACCGATCGTTAAAGTCACCAAACCGGTTTGCAAGGAGATACAAGTGTGGCCAGAAGGTTCTTCAGAGGCTTTACAAGACTGCTTCAATACCACAGACTGGGATATGTTCAAACAGGCCGCCACTCAAAAGAGCAAGAGCACCAGCCCCAATCATGTACACCTTCTACAGAGGCACTATTGAGAGCATCCTGACCAGCTGCATCACTGTGTGGTTTGGAACCTGCAATGCATCCTGCAGGAAAACACTTCAACGCATAGTGAGAACAGCTGAGAAGATCGTTGGTGTCTCTCTCCCCTCCCTTCAAGACATTTACAGCACACGTCTTACCCGTAAAGCCCTCTGCATAACAGCAGATGCCACCCCACCCAATGCACAACTTCTTCAGTCTGCTGCCATTACACACACACACACACACACACACACACACACACACACACACACACACACATTAATTTATATATATTTGGTTGACAATAAATAAATAAAAGAAAGAATTAATGAATGAATTCTACAGTCTGCTTGTGCCTCTATGTTTATAGAGTTACTGGAGACATCCAGTAAGACACAGTCAAATATTCAGTCCAAATGCACTGGAGAGACCTGAAACATGTTAATTTTTCCTTATTGGCTATATGACATTTAGATGTTGCATATTATTCTGTGGTCTTAAGGAAAGTGTTAAGTATTTCAGCACATAAGAGCAAATATAGCTTATAGCCCATTTCGTTGCGCTCGGCAGCTTTTCACTAATAAAGCTCTTCATGTAAATTTCATTTTTCAATTTTAGCACGTTATATAAAAACATCGCCCTTGCGCCCTCATTTATGATATCCTGCCGCCGGGCCTGCTATAGCGAAACTTTATTGTTTGAGAAGAAACAAAAACGGAAACTGTGCATGAAAACCTGGCTGGGAAGACGGCGATAACATGAATTTTCTGTTCCCCTTCGGATAGGGAACTCCAATGCTATGTGGAAACTTCCACTATGGGGATTTCGTCAGAATCCAATCATCTGAAAGAGTATAAAAACGGGCCAATGAAATGCCAATGAGTTGGCAGCGTCAGCGTGCACAGCTGGCGTCAATGACAATCAGTCATGCTATAAAGACGCAGCCAGTGCCATGCTCGACATCCTTTCGCTTTCAGAGCCTTTCACGAAGCTTCTGAGAGAGTCTTTGAGGGTATCTCCAACCTGTGTCTACAGAGAGAGATCGAGAAGCAGCTTCTCCCGGTCCAGAGCGCGTATACGCAGTGGCAGATGGTTGAGCTGGGTATTTCTCCCTTGTCTGGCGTCCTTTGGGTCCGGTCCTCCAAGAGCGGTTTGTATATAGGAAAAAAGCTTTCCTAAAAGAGCAACACGGTCGTGCAGCGCGTCTTTTTCAAGACGTCACTCCGACTGTGCGTTTCTGGATGCGGTGGTTTCCTATCCCCGGATGATGGGCACGAGCACAGCGTTTCATGTCTGGGGGTCCAGCATGTTAATGCGGTGCTCGCGGGCAGTGCATGCCATCACTGATGTCATGTCTGTTGCGCAGTTAAGATCGCGGCTCGCTCTTGCAAAAGAGCCACCCACCCCAGTTGTCCCCCCGCACTGCGGTTGGCACTCGGGCAGATCTGAGGGTTTCAGTGAGAGTAAATCCGCCGCCCCCGGGCCGCGGACCTCTCGCTCCTCCACGCGCTCCATCCAAGCTTCAGGTGAAGAGAAGCGCTCCGTCCTTGGATGGTCGCTCTCACCTGATGACACCGGGGGTCAGATGTCCATCGCTGCATCGGAGGATGGGCTGTCATTGTCTGATGAGGATGCGAGCCCGCTCGCTCCCTCCCTCCGGGGTGGAGAGCGCGGCGTTAGCATCTAAAAAGCAGACGTGATGGCCGTGCTTTCTCGGGCTGCTTCGACCGTGGGTCTGGTGATGGTTTATCCCCCAGCCCCGCGGCCGGACCGACTAGATGGGTGTGATGTGGAGGATATAAGGAGGCAAGACCTTCAAAGCCTCCCGTCCCCTTCTTCCCGGAAGTGCACAGTGAACTCACGCAGTCCTGAGGGCACTTTTTTCTGCCCGATCTGCGTGCGCTTCCATCCTCACCATCCTTGGAGGTTGGGCTGTCAAGGTCTGACGAGGATTCGAAGCCGCTCGCTCCCTCCGGGACTTTGAGCGCGGCGTCGAATCCAGAAGCAGACTTTGCGGCTGTGCTTCCCCAGGCTGCTTCGGCCGTGGCTCTGGAGATGGTTTATCCCCCAGCCCCGCGGCCGGACCGATTAGAGGGGTGGATGTGGAGGATGAAGGCGAGACCTTCTAAGCCTCCCCATCCCCTTCTTCCTGGATGGGCACAGTAGGCTCACGCAGTGTGCTGCGTGCGCCTTCCCCCTCACCATGCACGCTATGGCCACCTACCAGCGCTACCAAGCGCAGGCGCTGGCCCGGCTGCGCGAGGATGGTTCTGACCCAGGACTGAGCATGCGCTCCGCACCGCAACCGACTATGCTCTTACAAAAAAAAAAAAAAAAAAAAAAGTCGGCTGTGTGTGCCCTGGGAAGGACGATGATCACATCCGTGATCCACGAATGCCACCTCAGGCTAAACCTGGTGATGTGCGTGACGTTGACAAAGTTCGCTTTCTTAACTCACCCATATCCCAGGCTGGTCTGTTCGGCGACACTGACACACGCCGGTGATAGAGCAGTCGGAGGCGATGGGCGAGGTCTCTATCGGCGGGATTGTATGACCGCTCCCCCCCGCCGAGCCATCCACATCCACTGCTTTTTCGCCGAGGACGCCCGCCCGCAGCTTTGCTTCGCCGCCCCCGCCTGCGCCTCCGGCCACGCGGCTGCGCCGAGCATCGCGCCGGCAACCAGCGTCCCCCGCCCAGGGCGCCGCTAAATTCGGTAAAACGGACCGCGAAGCGTCCCTGAGGCGGGCCATCTGGGGAGGAGGGAATTTGCTCTTTCCCCGCTGGAGGGCGGGGCACGTTATTTAAAGGCGTAAAAAAAAAAAAAAAAAACCGCCATCAAAATCCTCAGTGAAAGAGCACTTTTCCCCTCCTCCGGATGTGACAGCCCGAACACTGCCAGTCTGGGACGCTATGCCTTCCAGCTCGCAGGATCGGTGCATTTCGCCAATGGCTCATGGAGCGCGAGAGAACGGTCTCCTTTCTCTCCACTCCCAGCCCCTCTCCTAGAGTTTGAGTGCGAGACGAGAACATCTCCTCTCCTGCTCTCCTGTGGGACCCCAGCGCTCCCCGGATGAGCCCACTCACTCCACGCTGCCCTGCCGCTGGCACGTCAGCGTTCGTGCGGGTGGGACCATTTGCGGGGGCTCTGCCTGCCTGGTTAGCGTGGGCCAGCCCATCGCAATGGCTCATCCATACGACCAGACTCGGCTATGCGATTCAGTTCGCGAAACGGCGTCCCAGGTTCACGGGCGACCAGGGTCAGTCCTGCGTCCGCCCCTGTCTTGCGAGAGGAGATTGCTGTCCTCCTGGCGAAGGATGCAATCGAGCCGGCCCTCCAGCCGAGATGGAGCGCGAGTTTTACAGCCGTCACTTCATCGTGCCCAAAAAAGAGCGATGGGCTATGGCCAATCCTATATCTGCACATTTTGAACCGCTGCCTTCACTGGCTGCGCTCCGAAATGCTTACGCAGATGCGCATCACGCGATGCGTTCGTCCTCAGGATTGGTTTGCAGCAATAGATCTGAAGGACGCGTATTTTCATATCTCCACACTTCCACGCCACCGGCAGTTTCTGCGGTTTGCGTTTGAAGGTCGAGCGTGGCAATACAAGGTCCTCCCCTTCGGGCTCTCTCTGTCTCCGCGAGTTTTCACCAAGCTCGCGGAGGGTGCCCTCGCGCCCCTTCGGCTCGCCGGCATCCGCACGCTCAATTATTTCGATGACTGGCTGATTTTTAGCCCACTCTCGGGAGCAATTGATTATGCACAGAGACAAGGTGCTCCGGCACCTCCGCCCGTTGGGGTTTCAGGTCAACCGAGAAAAGAGCAAGCTCGCCCCCGTGCAGAGCATCTCCTTTCTCGGGTTGGAGCTGGACTCGATCACTATGAAGGCGCGCCTCTCACGAGAGTGCGCCGAGGTAATGCTGAACTGTCTGAGAGAGTTCGACAGGAAAAAAAGTGGTCCCCCTGAAATTATTTCAGAGGCTCCTGGGGCATATGGCATCCGTAGCCGCGGCCACGCCGCTCTGATTGCTCCATATGAGACCACTACAGCATTGGCTTCACGATCGGGTCCCCAGACGCGCATGGCACGCGGGCACACACCGAGTGACTGTCACTGCGCTGTGTCACCGCACCCGCACCCCCTGGAAAGGACCCCTCCTTCCTACGGGCCAGTGTGCCCCTAGGTCAGGCGTCCAGGCAGGCTGTTGTTTCGGCAGATGCCTCCAGTATGGGGTGGGAGGGCCGTGTATAGCGGGCATGCTGCTGCGGACCTGTGGAGGGGAACCCAGCTGCATTGGCATATCAACTGCCTAGAGCTGTTGGCAGTGTTTCTCGCTCTGCGCCGCTTTTTACCGGTGCTGAGGGGGCAACACGTGCTGGTCAGGACGGACAGCACAGCCGCGGTAGCGTATTCCATCCGGATGGGGGGTATACGCTCCCGCTGCATGTCTCAGCTCGCTCGCCGTCTGCTCCTCTGGAGTCATACGCGGCTGAAGTCGCTGCTTGCTATTCACACCGCGGATGGGCTCTACCGTGCGGCCAACGGGCTCTCACGGCAGCTCCTTCCCCGGGAGAATGGCGACTCCACCCCGAGTCATGCGTAAGTATGCACTCCCCCCAGTGAACCTACTCGCGCAGTTTCTGTGCAAGGTCAGGGAGGACGAGGGGCAGGTCTTGCTAGTTGCGCCCCTGGCCCAACCGGACCTGGATATCAGAACTCTCCCTCCTCGCGACGCCCCCCCTGGCGAGTCCCTTTGAGAGAGGACCTACTCTCTCAGGGACGGGACACCATCTGGCACCCTCGCTTAGTTCTGTGGAACCTCCACGTGGGGTCCATAAGACGCGACGAGGAAGACTTAGGTAACCTACCGGTGTCGGTGGTTAATACCATCACTCAGGCTAGTGCACCCTCTACGAGGCATGCCTACGCCCTGGAGTGGAGTCTATTCACTGAGTGGTGCGCTTCTCGCCGAGAAGACCCCCGATCTTGCCAGATCAGTGTTGTGCTTTCTTTCCTTCAGGACAGGTGGAGTGAAGGCTGTCGCGCTCCACTCTGAGGGTTTACGTGGCCACCATCTCCGCTCATCATGATGCGTGGATGGCGGCACCGTGGGGAGGCATAACCTCATCATCCAGTTCCTCAGAGGTGCGGGGCGGATGTTTTTCCCCGCCCCCCTCTCATACCCTCTTGAGATCTCGCGGTAGTGCTACGAGCCTACGTGGGGATCCCTTCGAACAACTCGACTCAGTATCCTTGAGATTTCTGTCCTTGAAGACAGCTCTGCTGGTCGTGTTGGCATCGGTTAAGAGGGTTAGGTACCTGGAGGCATTTTTGGTCAGTGACTCGTGCCTAGAATTCGGGCCGGCCTACTCTCACGTTGTCCTGAGACCCCGGCCCGGCTATGTGCCCAAGGTTCCTACCACGCCGTTTAAAAATCAGGTAGTGAGCCTGCAAGCGCTGCCCGCGGAGGAGGCAGACCCAGCCCTTTCATTGTTGTGTCCTGTTCGCGCTTTGCGAATATATGTGGACCACACTCAGAGCCTTAGATCCTCTGACCAGCTCTTTGTCCATTACAGTGGTCGGCAGATGGGAAGTGCCGTATCTAAACAGAGGTTGGCCCACTGGATAGTGGATGCCATCTCCCTCGCCTTTCGGCCAGGGTGAGCCGTGTCCCCCGGGGGTGAGAGTGCACTCCACTACGGAGCATCGCATCCTCCTGGGCGTTAGCACACGGCGCCTCTTTGACAGACATTTGTAGAGCTACGGGTTGGGTGACACCCAATACATTTGCAAGGTTACAATCTGCGAGTGGAGCCGGTTTCCTCAAGGGTATTAGGCAACCCTTGGTGATTGAGGAAACGATTCGGTTGAGGTGTCAACACGCTTGCTGCGCCAATCTCCCTAACCCGGAGATACGTGCGCTTTTTCAGCTTTGTCAGTTTAGTTCCCCATTTCTTTGGCGAACCCTGCAGAGTTCCTCCGAGGCCCCCAGCACCTGACTCAGCGGAGGAGTCAGGTGTTGGCCCGTTACGTTGTCGGCATGCCCGCTGGTCAGCCCGCGTTCTGGGTATAGGTGCCTGCTATGTGTGATCCCCGCTGGCGATCCCATACGTTCACTCAGCCACGGTATAGTCCCCCCTTCTAGGGCAGGCTCGTGTCTTCCCTCCCCGCTAACCATCCTTATGCAAGGACTCCCCATCTCTGGGCTAGTCCATAGGTTGTCACCAGGTCTCCCCTCTGTGTAACAGGTGAGCTCCGCAGCGTCCTCCCTATCGGGACTGAACGCTTTCCCAACGTACTGTCGTATCAAAACCTATTTTACTGGGTTATTGCGACTCCCCGAAAAACATAACTGTTCTGAACAGGTAAGTGAGGGCCAGGGGACACGTTGGAAGACTGTGTCTCGGGGCGTTGTAGGTGCGCTCGCTCTACTTGCGTGGCACACCCTTCGCCAGGGACGCAGTAAGGTTCTTTCGTTGTGGCGTTTTCCATAGATTTCCCCATAGTGGAAGTTTCCACATAGCATTGGAGTTCCCCATCCGAAGGGGAACGCTACGGTTACTAAAGTAACCCTTCGTTCCCCGAGGGGGGGAACGGAAATGCTATGTTCCTTCGCCACAACGATTGTCCCTTAGCTGTTGAGCGTGAAAGTCTCTTCAGCTAGAAAAGGATGTCGAGCATGGCACTGGCTGCGTCTTTATAGCATGACTGATTGTCATTGACGCCAGCTGTGCACGCTGACGCTGCCAACTCATTGGCATTTCATTGGCCCGTTTTATACTCTTTCAGATGATTGGATTCTGACGAAATCCCCATAGTGGAAGTTTCCACATAGCATTTCCGTTCCCCCCCTCGGGGAACGAAGGGTTACTTTAGTAACCGTAGCGTTCTTCAACGAGAAAAAAAAAAAATCGCAGACACGACACAATGACGGCGTTAATTATACAACGCAGTGTTTACGATCATATTAACAACTAACACTAATATCAATAACTCCTCTGGCTTTAGACTTTACCTTTTAGAGCTTGTTCTTGTCGGCGCAATATAAGTTTATTGCATGTATAGCTACGAATCAGATTATGAAGAATGATAAAGAGCATGCTTTTCCTTTATTTCATCCTTTCCGTAAGGCGTTTTATTTATTTATTTATTTATTTATTTATTTATTTATTTATTTATAATTTTTTAAATAATGATGACAATATTCACTGTCTAAGCATTCCTCGGTATACTACCAACAAATTACGCCCCTGTACCCAAGTAGCCTACCTAAGTTAATTTACATTTCATGTAAAAAATAAGAAATCAAAGAAGACCAAAGTATGCTAAATATCCGTACAAACGAACATGTTTGTTGTTCAACTTTCGTTGATAAAACAACACAATACAGCCTATAATAATGTAGGCTAGTTAAATAGAAATAACTTTAACTGCTTGAAACAGTAAACGTTACATTTAGAAACTTCACAAATACTAATCAATAATAATATAAATAGTAACGAAGAACAAAAATATTAGCCTAGGCTTGTAACAACATAAGTCAGATGTTGAAAAAAAACTGCGTCTCTCCGCCTTTTGTTTTCTATTCATATTTTAAATTCTTTGCCAGAAAAACTAACATGTTGACTTTGTTCGGTTTAAGCGGAGACTTATTTGAGATTACAATGTTTCCAGCAGCACTGAGACGGTGTGCCTGTAGCGCATGCAGATACTTTTTCGCAACCGTGGCAAAGAGGGTATCTTGCTCCGCCGCCTGCATTTCTCGGAAACCAGCTCTACATCGCGGAGCGGTGCGTTCTCAACTACCAAATATGCTGCTCCATTTCTCATCAACGTCTACTATTTATCAGTTTCTCTTTTGTATTTGGTCATTTTTGAAAAGGCCTCTCTGCCATACCTGGCTGACTAGCTGGGCATTTGCGTTCAGTAGATGACACCGGAGCTGGCTCCGCATTTCATGGGCTGGGTGACATGACCGCAGCTCTGGAGGTTCGACGTGTTTCATTTAACACTTATTTTTCTAAACAAGCCCATAAATAGCTTCATCCTAATTATTGATTCGCCTTTCTCGTTCGCCACGAATCCAAAATGTTTCTAGATTGGGGATGTAATATAAGTTTTCCAGCGAGGTTCATGGCTGAACTTGAACTTGCTGTATCACGTCTAAGTTAACGTTATATTCATAAATGTATAGGCTACTTGGCAACAAAACAGAAAACGTGTGTTCTAGAGTGATTGTCATCACGGTGACCGTCACAGCCCTTACATATGACATTGCATACATGTTTTATAAGCTATAAAATAAAAGCCTCAGTTTGGTGCGGAGTTATCATTATACCAAAATCAAGAAAATCTTTGGATTTGTTTGATTCGTAGATTGTAGGCTATTTTAAAAGCTGATATTATATAAGAACTATTAATAACTGTAATTTTCAAAAAAATTAAATAAATAAAATAAAAAGGGGTTTGTTGGTTGTAGCCCACCCTAAATCATCAACAGCCTGCTTTTTTAAGTTTATAAAGCGGCTCCAGACAGCACAGAGGTGATCTGCATTAGCGCTGGTTAATGTCAACTCTGTGTGAAACTGTGACCAGAAATATCCTTCTTTCAATTTGCTTCTTTGGCAAAATGCGTCTGTAGAAACGTGTGTTTGCATGTGTTACCATCCAAAGAGTTAACAAATATTTGTTGTACATTTAGTGGCTGATCACAAAGCGCACGCTTTTACGTTCCAAAAACGCGCGGCGCACCGCGCTGCCTTTTATGGTTGACAAAAAAAAGAAGCCCTGCACTCTTTTGTATGTCACTAGAAAACGACTGAATCAGCTGGTGTGCGCGAGTCGAGTTGCTGTCGATGTTATAATTGTAATTTTAATAATATTGTGATATTCAAGATCTATAAATACAACTCTGGATAACTTGAAACAGCGACCACAAGTACTCTCCTCCATCTTTAAAAGTTTGCTATACTCACATTGACAACCCAAACCCCGCTGTCACCTCAACAGAAACCCTGCAGTGCTTTCATTTGACTGAACAATGAAACAGAAGTAACACGCTTTTCCGCTCGAGCACACAGCACACAACGGCAAAACTTGAAGCGCGCTGACCGAGCATAAGATCATGTTTATTACTGAGAAAACGAACTCAAAATTATATTTTAATTGAACACATCTGATCACATAAGGTACGCACAGAAAAGTCTGTTTAGTGTTGTGGAAAGGCAAAGCTGAATATCTGTGGTTAAACTGCCACCCAGCGGTCAAAAGCTGCTGGCGCACCAAGTACCGCTGTCGCCGCGGTATGAATGGCGCCAAAAGGAACACATTGAAGTAGTAACATCTGTAGGTAATAAAATTGTAAACAATACAGTGACATTAAGGGCATATAGCAAATGAGTGCAAAGTAAACCAGAGTTGTGCAGATAAAGAACAGTATAGTGCAAAAAGAACTTGTAAACATGATAATTGTGATAAAGTGACAGTGTCATATTGGGAAGTAGTATGGAGTGTCTGCATAAAGTGACCAGTGCAGATGAGTATGAGTGTGTGTGTGTGTGTGTGTGTGTGTGTGTTGTGTGTGTTGTGTGTGTGGATGTGAGTGTGAGTGTGTGTGTATGTATGTGTGTCAGAGTCCAGAGGTGCGAGGGGAGGAGGTGCGTGGGGAGGGAGCGGGGGGAGGGAGCGGGGAGCAGAGCTGGGAGAGAGTTCAGCTTCCTGACAGCCTGATGGATGAAGCTGTCTTTCAGTCTGTTGGTCCTGGCCTGGAGACTGCGCAGTCTCCTCCCTGATGGCAGCAGACTGAAGAAGTTGTGCATTGGGTGGGTGGCATCTGCTGTTATGCAGAGGGCTTTACGGGTAAGACGTGTGCTGTAAATGTCCTGAAGGGAGGGGAGAGAGACACCAATGATCTTCTCAGCTGTTCTCACTATGCGTTGAAGTGTTTTCCTGCAGGATACATTGCAGGTTCCAAACCACACAGTGATGCAGCTGGTCAGGATGCTCTCAATAGTGCCTCTGTAGAAGGTGTACATGATTGGGGCTGGTGCTCTTGCTCTTTTGAGTTTGCGGAGGAAGTAGAGACGCTGCTGTGATTTTTTGGCATCCTCAGTGCATTTGTTTATGTAGGCTGTAACAGTCTCAGCATACTCCTGGAGGTCAGTGGTGTTGTTGTAAGTGGCAGCCTGTTTGAACATATCCCAGTCTGTGGTATTGAAGCAGTCTTGTAAAGCCTCTGAAGAACCTTCTGGCCTCACTTGTATCTCCTTGCAAAACGGTTTGGTGACTTTAACGATCGGTCTGTAAGCAGGCATTAGCATGACAGTTAAGTGGTCTGACGCACCAAGGTGGGGGAGGGGGAAGGCTTTGTAAGCTCCTCTCTGTGTGGTGTAAACAAAGTCCAGTGTGTTATTGCCCCGTGTTGGAAAGTCTGTGTTGTTGTATTTTTGGAAACACACTCTTTAGGTCTGCATGGTTAAAGTCCCCTGCCAGGATGAGAAAAGCATCGGGGTGGGCTGTCTGCTGCTCACTAATGTGCAGGTACAGGTCATTTAGTGCCTCACTCCTGTTGTTTGCATTGGAGCTGGGAGGGATGTAAACAGCGAAAAGCAGAATGGCTGTGTATTCCCTCGGTAGATAAAACGGACGGCACTTGATAATCATGAACTCCACCAGTGGTGAGCAGTATTTGCAGACTACAACGGCATCGCGGCCCCATGACTCATTGATGTAAACACAGAGCCTGCCACCGTGGGTCTTACCTCCCGCGACGATAGCTCTGTCTGCTCTGTAGCATGTTAGCTGGTCGAGCTGAATGGCGCTGTCCGGAACGTTGTTGTTGAGCCAAGTTTCTGTAAACACAAAAGCACAACAGTCCTTTACAGTCCAATGTGATGAACGAAGTAGACGGATGTAGTCCAGTTTGTTGTCTAGCGAGCGTACGTTCACTAGAATGATGGAGGGCATACCGGGTTTGTGGGGGTTAGCCACTAGCCTAGTTCGGATACCCCCGCGCTTACCCCTCTTCTGCTTCCTCTCGCGCCGCTTGAAGCGCCTCCATTGTGGGCGAGGTGGTGAGGTGGGGGTCGGAGGATGGGTAGGCATCCGGAGCAAGCCGAGATCTTGCAGCTTATCAGTGTCCGCGGAGTTTAACTTGTGAAGTTTGTTTCTACCGATGTCGAGCAGAAATGTTCGACTATATGCGCGCTTAAGGACAGATAAACGTGAGGTTGACGCACAATAACACTGCGACGTACAAGACGAAGAACACAAAAACACATTAATAACACATTAATAAATAATACCAAGTTTTAACACATCTGTTACATTCCAGTGGAGCCTCCGTTGCGCTCTACCACAGCTGGCAAAACTTTCTGAAGGTGGTCGATGTATCTGTTGCAGACAGTTATTGTCAAACGATGCCACCAGAATGTTTCGATGGCTTTAAGAAGCTCGTCTTTATTTTTTGGCTTGACTTCATTGCAATCATGCAACCACTGTGCTTCACCTGAAAGAAGCGCAAACAGCAGCAACGGAAGCTCAGTGGACACAAGACCCCATGCGTACACCCATTAACCTGAATGAGGTCCGAAGTCACCTCTGCTGGCCCAACTCCAAATTCAAGTTGCCATCCCAATTTACTGTTCTTTTTTCGTGCAGTTGTGCCAGACCAGCGCTACGCGGAGTGGGCATCCACAACGAACTGGGATGGTTCGAGAGGCAAAGTTGCTTTGCCCGTGAACCTAAAACAGTTCGTTAGAGACAGCGTGATTAAGAGATTCCCTAACCTGACCAGCGCTGACAGCAAACGCATAAAGGACAGAGTGAACGAATTTCTACGGTCCCCACGAACCTCTGTTAGCGCCCACCGACGTCTTTAGTATTAGAGACAACTTTAAAAAAAACATTCAGTTATTTTTGTATTTGTATTTGCTTTTTTTCTCAGAATAAATATATCCTCTTAACCAACTTAACCAACTGTTTTTTCCCGATTATACGCAAAAGAAATAGTTTTTAAAGTGTTTTTTTCATGCTTTATTTCTAACACGTTTATGAATTATAAGTTTTAGCCTAAGGTTACCAGACAAAACAACAATAACAACATTATTATACATCATAGTAGCATGTAGACTATAAAAAGGCAACATATCGACTCATGCGCACACATGAGGCCCGTAGCCAGCCTGGTGAAAGGGATGGTTCTTTTTTTCTCAAGTGGACCTTTTTGCAGTTATACGCCTCAGTTTCTATTTAACTATGAGATTTAAATAGTACATTTTAGTGACTTTTTTGCTGGATTAGCCAGTCAGATGTCATTATAACCACACTTTTTGATGTACTAAAATATTTCCTAAAAAGTGCAGTTAAAAAAATTCAAAGAAGAGAAATTTTTTAAATACAAATTTATTAAATCATATGTCATTAGAAAAATAGCAATCTGTTTTAAAGTAAAAAAAAACCTATCATTTATTAGACAAAAAACACACTGGCCAAACCTTTGACAGCTTTTTCTTCTTTTTTTCGCGGTTATGCGCAAATTAGCCTATATTTCACACGCATATGTAAGGTGTAATACAAAACATACTGATCCATTAAGTAAAAAAACAAAACAACAATTTTACTTTGAAGAACATTGACGTTAACATTATTTTATTATACTTTAAGTGATCTGCTTGAGGTAGGTCACGTTTATCAATGGTAAATTTTAACCTAAGTTTACAATAATAACATACAGTGCATTGTTCTTTACCATACAAAATAAAAAATAATAAAAGAAACATTATACACCATAGTAGCCTGTAGCCTATAAAAAGGCCGCAAATCTTTTTAAATGCATTAAAAGGCAAGCGCATATCTAAGCCTTACCTTGAGTTTGTTCACACTCTGCCTGTATTAACTTACATGCTGTATTTTAATATAGCTAATTTTGCTCTAACCTTTGACAGTTTTTTCTTCTTTCTGCGGTTATGCGCGCATTATATTTCAAATGCATATGCAAGGTGACTGAAATAGAAATTAAAATACAAAACATACTGGGCCATTAAGTAAAAAAACAAAACAACAGTTATACTTTAAAGAGAACTTTAAAGAGAACATTGATGTTTTGAAACAAAAAAAATAACTGAAAACTATTAAAAATAAACCTGCGAGATATGTCCTGCGGCAAAATTATTTTATGAAGCAGCATTCAACTTAAGCTCTTTAGACCAAGGGTGCAATTCTGGTCTGAGAGGTGGGGGGGATCAAATCTGAGTGATGGTAATACTGTAGTAGTGGAATGTTGGTGATAGTTGTAGAAATGTGCAGCAATGTTGGGTATTTGTGTGCAGAAAAGCCTACATTTCAATTTTATTTGACATTTTATCATAACATATACAGTGTATTTTTAAAATGGGAACAAATGAAAGCATATAATTATTGGGAAATAACGTGAAAAGTTTATTTAATTGTTTTAAGAGTAAGAGAACGAATTTGGATATTAGATATTGGAGTGTGCGGCGGGTGGGGGACGCGGGGAAAGGTGACTGATCTTTAAAGAATGCCACTATCACTATCAGTGGTGGGAGCGGGCTATATATCCAGGGTCTTCAGGATTTCCCACTACCTCAGCTTGCTAAATTATTTTTATATTATTTTATTGGGACAATGTATCTCCCTAAATCATTAATTCTTCTTAAAATGTTTATATTAAATGCCTAAAAATAAAATATATATAGACTTGCAAACATAAGTGAAAAGTGAGATCCTCTTCCACTTGCATTGTAGCCTTCCCTCCCTTTCAAAGGTACTCGTAAAGGTAGTCAAGGCTACTTTTTATGTAATTTAAATATTAGGCCTGCTTGAGTTCTATTTTTTAAATCGCTATAAGGATGTGTTATAAGGTACGGGCGTATGCTGGAAGAAAAGGAGCGAGTCAGACAAACTTTTTTAAAAACCCTTTTTTTTTTGTTGGAAAAGTCATTTTTTAAACAAATTTCGTTTGGTATCATTTTATAGGCCTATGTAGTGTATTTTTTGTTCAGGTATCAACAAGAACAACAAAACATTTGAGGTGAGTTATTTAAGACTTGCTTCTTAAACAAAAAGGCCAAGACTTATTGTCAGGATTTGTTTAAATAATTAAATAAGCTATAACTGTGGAAATCAGTTAACATTTAGCATGGGCTTATATTCTATTTAGGGCTGTGACGATAACCGCATCACCGCCTTACAGCCATAATGAGATGGTCAACCGCGGTGATGTGGTTATTACCGTCATCACCGCCAATTTTAGTTTATTATTTATTTTTGCTTGAATCCTTCAGTACTGTATAGAAAAACAGAATAAACTAAATAAAAGGAATAAAAGGCCTGACCTAAGTATTTTCCACCTAAATTACAAATTTAGATTACAAAACGAAAACACTGAATCCTTTTTAATAACCAGCATGGGCTGTTTTTATTTTAAGCTTATTTTAATAAAGCAGGCCTACTAACTCAAATCAATCGCTCCACAGAAAATAAACATTTTTAACGCACTGCTGTAATTTCTATATTCCAATCCCTTTAACAACATTTTTAATACAAGTCATTATTTTAAAGATTATGACTTGAGAATACGATTTTACCTCAGAGCTGCACTTTTCTCCTCCCTCTCGCTGAGTTCAGGTAACGGAGTTTTGTGAAGTAGTTAAACTCTCCTCAGTTCAATGTACAGTGTCAAACTGGCACAGGAATATCAGTATATTAATATAGGCTTTGCTAAAAAGCTGGTTAAATGTAGGTCTTTTTTTACAGAAGCTATACATAAGCGCGAGCTGCGACCACGGTGATGAGTCAACAATCGCATATATTTTGACTTATTTAAAGTAGGCTATAGCATATAATAATTTTGTGTAAAGACATTTATAAAAACATGTAGCTAATATATCACAGGGGTTTGTGTAGGAGCAATTACAGTGGAGCATTAATTAAAGCAGTTTATTAAATTAAATGGTTTATTTAATTAAAGCATTAATTGCACAGTTGTTTAGCGGATGGGGACGCACAAAAATACACAATTCATATATTTTCGTCGGAAGAAAAATATTCTTTGAACGAATTTTGTTTTGTACAATTTGTATCTTAGTTTTTGTCGGTCAGTTTACAAAATAAACAAGAATAACTAATAAACTTTGAGGTGAAGCGATGTGCCTCAGGGTCCGCAATATGCCGCGGCCAAAACACAAACCGGTCAAATACAACTGTAATATAAATAAAATAAAAGTGAAATATTCAGTTTGGAATATTGAGTCTTTGTTAACTGTATGATCAAAACGTTTGAACTTTTTGATATTTTAGGCAAAGTGGTCTACATAACCAATGATAGAACTTCTCCACCTGCGACCCACCCATAATTAAACATCATGTAGGCGAGCTGGCTTTTTGATTACCTGAACCGTGTATTAACGGCTGCACCAGCATAACCATCTGCGTATTAATAGCAGCACCAGCAGATATAAGAGAGTTTATTAAAAATCCTATATTAATATACTGATATTCCTGTGCCAGTTTGATAGTTTAACTACTTCACAACACTCCATCACCTGAACTCAGCGCGAGGGCGAAGGAGAAAAATGCAGCGCTGAGGTAAAATCATATTCTCAATCTCAAGTTATAATATTTAAAATATTGACTTGTATTCAAAATGTTTATAAAAGGATTGGGATATAGAAATTACAACAGTGCGTTAAAAATGCTTATTTTCTGTTGAGCGATTTTATATTTATATATATATATATATATATATATATATATATGTATATATATATATATATATATACATATATATATACATATATACATATATATATATATATATATATATATATATATATATATATATATATATATATATATATATATATATATATATATATATATATATATATATATATATATATATATATATAGTTTCCGCTACATTCATTCTTCGATGGCGGGGCGCCAGGCCAGGATTCATCCCGCCACGGCTACATTACAGCTGCTCATTCAAAACATTTTATTATTTTAATAGCGGGTGATAATCGCACCAAAGTGTATTAAAGGGTAAGTGAGTTATAACAGCGCGAACTTTTCTGTAACAGTAGTAATGCTGTGCGTCTTTGTTTAACCCTTTAAGGTTACGTGCTGACTGACTGACTAGCTGACTGTGACAGGTGCGTGATGCGTGAGGCCAGCAAACACAACGCCGTTTTACTTTATTTCAGGACGCATTAATACCGGAGGAATTCATAAATATTTCTAGAAAATCTAATAAATGCTGGAGACATACTCGTTACATTAACGCACTAAATCGCACTTCAGCAGCGTTTATTTGAGAGTGCACAAGAAGATCTGCGCGCTCTTAAAGCGGCTTATATTTGAGGGGGAGGCAAGAAGTTTTGTGCACGAGCAGAAAAAAAAGCAGAGATCTGCATGCTGTAGGCTATTATATAAATGGGATCTCGGCTTCTAATACTGCGCTCACGACATTTGTCATTGATATAACGCCACAGGTAGTTAGTAGATCTGTGTAAAAAAGGCCTGCCGCCACAGCTGGAAAAATATATATGCGCGGTTAACCGACATACCGCATGATTTCTTGCTTCATCACCGCCGTAACAGAAAATCCGTTACCGTCACAGCCCTAATTCTATTATCATTTTAAAAGGCAAAACAATATTGATATTATCATTAAAGTGTTTTATTTTTCTGTCTTGTAATAGGCAGAGGTTAAACTAAATTTTGTTTAGCAAAGCAGCATATAACCTAACCTCATTTAACCATAAGACATCTGCTGCAAATTCACTCATGCACAAATTTATAACACTGCAAACCTAACATTGCAGGCCGACTTTGCAAATGCCACCAATTAGGCTATTTGTTTTAACAAATCTTATTTGTTAAATGTCAGAATCCTATTTGTTTTTTTACATCAAAATTTCATATTCACTTATGTAAGTTTTCTTGAAAAGAATTACATCAGTTCACAACTGACTATTATAACGTCAATTCCATTTCAGTTTTTAATGACACTATCACGTCTTTTTCAAGAAAACAGCTGCTTTAGAACTTCAAATGTTCAACAACCCTAACAGTATTATATGTCAACAATAAAACTGAAGAAATAATAATAATAATATTTACTCCGGTGAGTTTCGAACACGGGTCGGCGGAGTCCTAATGCAACGTGCTGACCACTGGACCACATGTAGCGCTGTTACATACAGAGCAAAAACTTATGCTCAAATCAAGTTATGTCAGATTTCTTGATGCACTGAATCATCTGATTTTCATTGAGCAGGTGTAATATTCATTAATATTAATTATTCAAATTCATATTTTCACTAAGGTGCCGCTGTTTGGGGTCGAATTATGGTACATCATCATTAACCTGCAGGCTGCATTCTGCTCACGGGGCTGCGAGAAAATAAAAAATAAGAGTGAATCTGCGGGAAAATAACGAGTAAAAAGAGTGAGGCTATGGTCAAATAATAAATTAATGAATGAAAAAAGTGCGACGGCTGAGAGTGCGAGCTGCTAGGGAACCAGCCCTCGCGGCCAAAACACGGACCGGCCCACCGGGAATTCTCCCGGTCCTCCCGATTATCCAATCCGGGCCTGTGCTAACGTTATATCTAAAAAAAAAAGTGAGTGGGACATGTCCCCTCTGTCCCCCCGGGAATTGCGCCACTGCTTTAGACCATGCGCCTGACCGTTTCTTAGTGTTTCACCACATGTACCACACATCTCTTTACATTTAGGCTAAAAGACTGCTTTATTTTTTTATTTAGGCATACTTAGAATATTTGTACTGAATGTTTGTGCTTTCATTTCAGTTGTCTTTAACTTCTTCAATTCTATTTTTCAAAAAGAATCCTCTTTGCACTTAAAAAGTTTAGAATAACAATAAAGCGTGTTAACAAATTTTAAATGATTAATAAAGGAATTATAATGCTTTGACTTATTGTTTAATCTCATTTACAAGCACTGTAGCATATTTAAGGCTGCTGTGTGGGCTATTTCTGTCCGTTCGCATCCCGTCCCTTTGCGCCCCCTGGCGGCTCATTCACAAACTGCGGTCATACACTAAAAACAAAGCAGCTCCTATTTCAAACGGCGGCGGTATATGACAGTATACTATATGCAGTATACTATATGCAGTAATAGTCACTTTGAACTCTCACCTACTGTATATGGAGAAACTTAGGCGGATTGTTTTTCCCAGCATAATGGGTCTTATCTAGGGGGTATCCTGTCCACTCTGCTATCGACAGAATTATAGGGTTCTGGGTAGGACTATAATCCCTTTGTATTTTCAGTTTTCTCCACTCGTTTTTAAAATTTCCTAACCATGTTGAGTTTGGCGTCCATTTCCCTGTGTACCCCACTACTTGATCCCACCCTCTACACCACTTATTATCTGCCTTACCCATCGTGTTACACCATGCATTCATAGTCTGATCAAAACAAACATATACGTCATATCCTCGCCACAAACTATTGTGTCCCCCACAGTCAATTACCTGACATAGATCAAATGTGTAAGATGTCGTCTCTCCCTTTCCATATTCTATGGACAGCCCTCCATAATACTTGGAACATCTGTTTTCTTCCCCTAGGGATCTTTTTACTCTGGTTGGTTTTACAGTTGAGGTTTCATTCCTGTTCTGACTTTTTCCTACTCCTAGAATTGTCCCCACTATTATCATTGTTAATATCCCCACTATCCCCAGTAGTTTCCAGTTTTCCCACAACTTGACCCTCATGTTTTATTGATGCTGGTTTTCCTTATTATTAAATTCTGGTCCTCCCTTTATCTTATTTTTCACAGCGTTATTGTATTAACAGCAAGTAATATATAATCAATATCAAAGCTATAATAAAAAATAGCAAGCACAGTAAACTTATTCTAACGTATAGACTGAAATGGTTATATTCTGGCCTTTAAATGTCTTTTCAATAATGTGGAGAACTCTATAAAATTCCAACTTGTCCAAACCACACCCCAGCCGGGGTATTGACAATCTGGTGATGTGTAATTTGTCACACCACGTTCTCATGCAGATTAGACTGCTCTCAAAGTCCTCATATTTGGGTAGGTCTCTAGCAAGTGTTTTTGTGATCAGGTGGAAAACTATTCTGTCTGCCTCGTGAGTTATAGCACAGTCACCTTTTGTTTTTCTCTGGGCCTTTACCTTGTCAACCCCATATCTTTCTCTGAATTTTTTTCACTAGGCCCGCTCCAAATGCACAGTCTGCACTGACACAATGGGCTACAGCTTCTCCTTTAGGGGCTGTGAATAAATCCCTAGTTTTGTGGACCACCTGCAATGTTTGTAGGTTACTTTGTGATGGATGAAATTTTTTCCGTGTGTATGTGTTTGTGTGTCACCTCCTTTTGTGGTACCCTCACTCCCTCCTGCATCTCCTGTGGTATACTCCATCTCTTGGACCTGCGAAGCAAGGTCTACTCTGGTGTCGTCCAATGATCTGGACGGTGGGTCCGCCGGACATTACTTAATTGGAGCAGACCAGCGAGGCTCTTTCCATTTACACCTGTAGATTCTCAATCTCACCCAGTCCCAAGTTCGGTCAGGTAGGGGTGCTGGATATTCGTGTCCCCTAAAATCAGTTGGTAACATTTTGTCAAAAGATTCAATTAGAGCAGTCAATTTGTCATAGTAAATTTTGTGTGATAACGGTTGTACTGGTTCCAATTGTAGTGGGGTCAGTGGGCCAGGAAATTGGCGACCAGTCAACAGTTCAAAGGGCGTGTATCCTGTTGCCCTACTCACAGAGCTCCTTACTGACATCAAAGCCAGTGGAAGAGCAGCCAACCATGTCAATTTAGTCTGTGCACAGATTTTAGCCAATTTGTTTTTCAATGTTAGATTCAACCGCTCAACCTTACCTTGTGACTGTGGGTGATAGACTGCCCCAAAATGGTGTACTAAACCCAATGCCTTTTCCACATCAGCCAGATGTTCATTTTTAAAGTGTGAGCCGTTATCAGATCATACTCAGCTCGGAAAACCATGACGTTGGATGTAATGGTTTATTAGACATTTAATGACAGCAGTGCTGTCTTCCTTGCCCACCGGGAAGGCCTCTGGCCATCCAGTATATGCATCAATCATAACAAGCAAGTATCGTTTACCATTTACCTTTTCAATCATGTCAGTGAAATCAATTATAACTTCATCCCCAGGGCCATTTGCCAATGGGAATGATTCCTGAGATGGTTTCATAGTTGGTTTGACATTGTGCATCTGACAGATGTCACATGTCCTTTTGTACCCAGAAATTAGGTGTGGCATAAAAGGATGCCACCATGATTGCAATGCTCATGACATTTGCTTATCACTACAGTGTGCATATGTGTGGGCTTCTTTCAACACGCTTGAGACTAGTGACGCTGGGAGCAAAGCTCTACCATCAGGTGCTGTCCAAAGCCCATCCTCGTGTCTGACTGCCCCTTTGTTTTTCCACACAGACTTCTTCAGGAGCAGCCATGTCTTGCTGCTCAGATAAGAATTCTCTTGAGAATTCTGGTAGGAGGGATGTCACATCTGGCTCAGATGTCACCACAAACTGACCCTGTAGGTAGTCTGAGGCACGTTTTGCCGCCAAGTCTGCTGCTTCATTCCCTTTTGATATTAGGTCAGTTCCTTGAGAATGACCAGTGCACTTGCTGATAGCCACTTTGTTTGGCAACATTATGGCTTCAGAGAGCTCTCTTGCTTCTTTCTCATGAGTAATAGGCCGGCCAGAAGAAGTTGTGAATCCACATCTGATCCACACAGGCAGTTCCACGTGGGCTGTGGACACTGCATATGCAGAATCAGAGTAGTTGACAGACTGTCCTTTTAAGTGTCTCAATGCATTGATTAGGGCCAATAGTTCTGTTTTTTTGTGCAGATTGTTTGCCAATTAGGGGTTCAGATTGTATAGTGACCAATTGATCATTCTGTAATTTAACCACAGCAAAGCCTGCTTTCATAGTTCCATCATCTGCTCTGTGGCAACTACCATCTGTAGACAGTGTGATTAGGTTGTCTGTATCAGGAAGTGGGGAGACATTCAGGCCCTCTCTAGCAACTGCTAATCTGTTTTTAGCTAACTTCCTTTTCTCAAGCTATAGTTTCAAAATTCTTTTTTTTTTCAGCTTTAACAACTCACTTCCTTCTTTGTCCGCTCTCTCTACTGTTTTATCTATAAAATCTACTGCATACCTTTTCCATTTAGTATCATCACTGCCTGGTACCTCAGGAGACTGTTCCATGGCCTGGGTCACACCAGCAGGAGCTCCTTGTAACACTGCTGCCCTGAAAATTCTATTAGTAACAGCGTTAGACATTTGGTTTTCATCGCATGCTTCTTCTCAGTCTTTGAAAGTATCTATTTATGTATGCTGCTCCTTTTTTACCATCCCAATGTTTAAATATCATGTTCTCTATTGACCACTAATTGCTTCGACTGCTGGCTTATAGTTGGGTTTTAGTTGGGTTTTGGAGTGATCTTGGTATAGTCTCTGTATGGTGGGGCAGTGAGCGTTGCTATCTGATCAGTCTTAGTCTCAGCCTCAACTTCCTGTTTTTTACTCAGTTTAGCTTCAGCTTCATTGCTGTTCACTTCCTTTTTCTTTGATTTCAACACAGTTGCTGCAAGTGTGACTCTAGACCATCTTAAATTGCATCTAACTGTTTTTCTTTCTTTACATGGGCTCGCTTGTGTAACAGCCTTACTTCCTCTTTTCTGTCTTAAAACAGCTTCTTGTGCTCTTTTCTCTTTTATTCCCACTTTCTGAAACAGAGACCCCTTTTTGTACATACAATCAGTACTATAATGTTTAATCATTTCGCAAGTATATTTTCCCAGTTTTTTTTATCCGTTTTTCCTATCTTTTTAATCAGTTTGTGCCAATAAGATATCTACCATTTTATCCCATTGTTGTCTTAAAGGAGGACAATCATATTCCTCACATTCTCTATCAAATTCCCCTTCCATTTTATTTATTGTGTTATTTTATCACTACACTCTCACTATTTCTCAATTCATTAAACCTGCTATCCTTGAGAAATGTCTTGAAGATATCAGGTCCTCGTCAAGACCAGAGGGATCTTCAAGTTTTTTTGCCTTCTCAGGAAAAAGGACTTCTCCGTTAGATAGATGTAGGCCTTTTACATACACTATCCATCCTGATTGTTGAAGAGTCAATTGTCTTCGTCAAGACAAAATTTCTTCAATTAGTTTTGCCTTTTTAGGGAAAAGGACTTCTCTTTAGACTCTAAAAGTCTACCCTAAGTGCCTCCTTAGAGAAAAGGACTTCCCCTAGATCCTAGTGATTTACTCGAATTCTCTTTATTCTTTCTCTCACTACTCATTTATCTATATTCATTCACAATTTTCAGGTAAGTAGTTTAATTTACGTATTTTATAATTACTTGCATGTCAAAATATCATCAAATACATGAACACTATATTTACTGATGCCAAAAACCGTTCATTTAGAATATTCAATAGCAGAATTTAAGTAAAAGGTTTCTGCTTACCTTTGTATAGAGAGGCCTCTCTGGTTTTGGCATCAGAAACAAACGTCCATCTATTTGACAATCTCCAGTCAATCACGTTGTTGGGTCACCAATTATAGGACTCAAATGGTTCAATTCAATTCAATTCAATTCAATTCACCTTTATTTGTATAGCGCTTATACAATGTAGATTGTGTCAAAGCAGCTTCACATAAAAGGTCACAGTAAATAGGAACAGTGTAGTTCAGTTTGTAGTGTTTAAGTTCAGTTCAGTTTAGCTCAGTTCAGTGTGGTTTAATAATCACTACTGAGAGTCCAAATACTGAAGAGCAAATCCAACGATGCACAGCTCTATAGATCCCGAAACATGCAAGCCAGTGGTGACAGCGGAGAGGGAAAAAAAACTTCACTAAAGGCGGAAGTGAAGAAAAAAAACCTTGAGAGAAACCAGGCTCAGTTGGGCACGACCATTTTAATTTCTCCGCTGGCCAAACGTTTGTGCAGAGCTGTAGTCTCAGTGGCGGAGGCTGGAAGCTGGCCTCAGCGAAGACTCGTCTGTCTCTGGAGCGTCACAGGAATCAGTCTCATGTTCTCCACTCCTCCATGACCATCACAGAAGCTGCTCAGGATTCGGCCAGGTCCAGGATATAAAAAACCTTGGGATCATCTCGTCGTTGGTCTTGGATCGAATCAGTGACTCTGCATAGTCTGAGGGCCTCGGGAAGAGAATCCCCAGGTGGAAATGGAGAATAAAGAAAATAATTAGCGTAGCTGATGTTCACAGTGTATATCAACAAGATGCATAACCTGTGTGGAAGCCCCCAAGTGGTGCACTAAGTGTATGCTTTACTGAACAGATAGGTCTTTAATCTAGTTTTGAATTGGGAGAGTGTGTCTGAGCCTCGGACGTTATCAGGAAGGCTATTCCAGAGTTTAGGAGCTATAAATGAGAAGGCTCGACCTCCTTTACTCGACTTTGCTATTCTAGGTACTACCAGAAGCCCTGAGTTTTGAGACCTTAAAGAGCGAGTTGGATTGTAGCGAGACAGAAGATTGGTTAGATAAACAGGAGCTAGATTATTTAGAGCTTTATATGTAAGAAGCAATATTTTAAATTCAATACGAAACTTAACAGGCAGCCAGTGTAGGGAGGATAAAATTGGGGTGATGTGATCAAATATTCTAGACCTGGTAAGAACTCTGGCAGCTGCATTTTGTACTAGCTGAAGTTTGTTAATAGAGGATGCTGGGCAGCCAGCAAACAGTGCATTACAGTAGTCCAGCCTAGAAGTCATAAAAGCATGGACTAGCTTTTCTGCATCTGAGATGGATAGCATACTTCGTAACTTAGCGATATTTCTCAGATGAAAGAAAGCAGTTTTTGTGACATGGGATATATGATTTTTAAAAGTTAAATTACTGTCTAATATGACACCCAGATCTTTTATAGTAGAGCTAACGCTAACTTTGTATCCCTCTAATTGTAGGTCGAGTTGTGAGATCTGCTGTGTACAGGATTAAGGCCCAATAAGTAGTAATTCTGTTTTGTCTGAGTTTAAGAGAAGATAATTGTTGGTCATCCAGTCTTTAACATCTTTAATACACTCAGTTAGCTTGGACAGATTAGACGTCTCGTCAGGTTTAGTTGAAATATATAATTGAGTATCATCTGCATAGCAGTGAAAGCTGATCCCATGTCTTCTAATAATGTCTCCCAGGGGTAGCATGTATATTGTAAACAGCAAAGGGCCTAAAACTGATCCTTGAGGCACCCCGTATTTTACTGGGCTGATTTGTGAAGGCTGTCCATTAATATTCACAAACTGGTAACGGTCAGATAAGTATGACTTAAACCATTGTAGGGCATGTCCCTGGACACCTGTAGACTTTAAGCGATTAATAAGGATACCATGGTCAATGGTGTCAAATGCCGCACTAAGATTGAGTAGAACTAATAGCGAGATGCACCCTTGGTCAGCAGCTAAGAGTAAATCGTTGGTTATTTTCACTAATGCAGTTTCTGTACTGTGATGAGCTCTGAAACCTGACTGAAACACTTCAAAAACATTGTTGGTCTGCAGAAAGGAGCATAATTGAGCAGAAACAACTTTTTCTAGTATTTTAGATATAAATGGAAGGTTTGAAATAGGCCTATAATTAGCTAAGTTGCTGGGGTCCAGTTGTGGTTTCTTAATAATAGGTTTAATAACAGCTAACTTGTAAGGATTTGGAACATGGCCTAAAGATAAAGAAGAGTTGATAATGTTAAGAAGAGGTTTTCCTATAACAGGTAGCAATTCTTTCAGTAACTTTGTTGGAATTGGGTCCAATATACACATAGCTGATTTAGAGCTATTTATAATTTTGTCTAGCTCTTCTTGTTTTATGATTTTAAAGCACTGTAGGTTATTTAGATTCAGAGACGTGTTTACTGGATCTGAAGTATAAGGCGGTGCAGAAAGTTTAATATCTCCTATTTTCTGTCTAAAGCCTTCTATTTTATCACAGAAAAATCTCATGAAGTCATCACTACTAATTTGCGATGGAACGTTTTGTTCCAAAGATGACCGATTATTTGTTAACTTAGCAATGGTGTTAAATAAGAATCTAGGATTGTTATGATTATTTTCTATCAGTTTGCGGAGGTGCTCAGCCCTGGCAGATTTTAAAGCCCTCCTATAGCTGGACATACTGTCTTTGTATGCAATTCTAAAGACTTCTAAATTAGTTTTTTTCCATTTACGTTCCAGGGCACGGGTTGCTGTTTTGAGAGCGTGGGTTTGACTATTATACCACGGTGTAGTTTTATTTTCTCTAGCCTTTTTTAGTTTGATGGGTGCCACAGTATTTAGAGTGCTAGTAAAGATGGCATCCATACTGCTGGTTACTACATCAAGGTCATTTGCGTTTGCGGGTGCATTTTGAAGTAGAGAAAGATCAGGTAAGTTATTTCTAAATTCATCTTTAGTGGATGGAACAATAGTTCTACTAGGGCGATATATCGGAGAGGATCTGCTAATTTCAGGTAAACACAGCTTATATAGTAAGAGGTAGTGGTCTTTAATATCATCACTTTGTGGTATAATGTCTACATCAATGACCTCAATTCCATAAGACAGAATTAGATCTTGTGTATGCTTTAGGCGATGGGTTGGACCAATAACATTTTGCTTTATTCCTAGTGAGACCAGCAAGTCCGTAAACACGAGCCCTAATGTGTCATTAGCGTCATCTATGTGGATGTTAAAGTCTCCTACAATTAGTATTTTATCAGTTTTAACTAGTAAGTCAGAGATAAAATCAGAAAACTTTTTTAGAAAATTGACATAGGGTCCTGGGGGTCTATATATGGTGATTAGAGCGAGAGATAACATAGTTTTTTGCATAGTGTTTGGAAGGACAACATTAAGCGCTAGTACTTCAAAGGAGCTAAATATAGGTCCGTTTCTCTGATTAACATTAAGAATATCACTAAAGATTGACGCGACTCCACCACCACGACCAGTTTGACGAGCCTCATGCTTATATAAGAATCCTGGAGGAGTTGCCTCATTTAAACTAATATAGTCATTTTGTTTCAGCCAGGTTTCAGTGAGACAGAGTGCATTAAGATTGTTATCTGTTATTATTTCATTTATGATAAGTGCTTTAGGCGCTAGTGACCTGATGTTTAGGAGACCAAGCCTTATGAAATTTGTATTTTCACTTTTAGTGTTTTTTCTGGTTTAATTCTTAATAGATTATTTCTGGAGCACACAGTACGTTTGTTTCTTGATCTAATAATACGAGGAACAGACACAGTCTCTATGTGGTTAGCTAGGTATGCATTACTGATATTTATGTGGGAGGAATAGGAGTCTATGTGGCTAAATTGCGAATTTTGTGAATTTTTACTTACTAGTCAGATAGAGCGAAGTGTTCTGGAGATGTTGTCCGACAGGAGTTTAGCTCCAGCTCGACTGGGGTGCAGCCCGTCAGCGCGGAAAAGCCTAGGACGCTCCCAGAAAAGATTCCAGTTATTGGCAAAGAGCAATTTCTGTTCTTCACACCATGTTAATAGCCATTCATTCAGAGCAAAAAGTCTACTGAACCTTTCATTTCCTCGGCGGTAGGTAGGAAGCGGTCCAGAAACGATGATCTGCGTGGCGGGCGAGGTGCGTCGAACCGTCTCGATCAGGCTCCTGAAGTCCTTCTTCAGGATCTCCGTCTGCCGGAGCCCGGTGTCGTTCGTCCCCACGAGGAGGACGACGGCACCGAGGCTCTCGGCAGCGCTCAGGATAGTAGGTATCTGTGCAGAAATATTCTTAACTCGGGCACCAGGGAAGCAGAAAGTGCGTACTTTGTTACCTTTGGAGGAAGTGGAGCGGACGTGGCGCACGATTGAGTCGCCAATGATGGCAACATCGCGACCCGTCTCGCGGAGAGGGGCGAAGCGGTTCTCCGTGGGGATCTCGAACACCGGAGGAGGAGACGTTCTGCCCCGGGACCTGGTAAGCACCCTACATGGCTGCACCCAGGGGCCGTGGTAGCCGGGAGTCGTCGTGAACGACGCCTGGGTGAACCGCGTCCTCGGTGCGCTGGGCCTGGACAGAGAAGCACACGGGGTTGATGAAACTGGGAGATTGTCGTTGTATCGAACACTTACCTCAGACGAGCGAGTACGGGTTAAGAGCAGAGCCCTGATGCCCTCTCGCTTCGTCTCCAGCGAGCGAATCTGGGACTCCACCGCTTCCAGCTCCAGCTCCAGCGCCTCCATCGATGCCTCTCCTGCACTCAAGGACAGACACGCAAGCGACATTGTACAAGGTGAAGAGCAAAGCCAGAAAGTGAGAAAATAAGTGAGTGAAAGAGGTTGGTAGCTTTAGCTGACCAGCGGTGCTAGCAGGCTAAAGCTACAAACACCAAGCGGATACTCGAGAGACAGAACGTTTAAAAGTAGATTTGTTTGTAAGAGTGTGTTAGGGGATTGTTCACCCCAAGTAGGAGAGATAAATATTTAGCGAATGAGGAGGTATTTTATGATAAAAATGTAAATTGCGAATCTAAACTCCAAACAAACGCAGTGAACTACTAAACGCGGAGCTACCGTCCGGTGAAATGGTCCATTGCATGTTCAAAAATTGACGGTGATCTGAGTTGAAAATTAAGAAGTTTTATTTTGAATGCAAGAAGTTAGAGAATACAATTTCTGCGCAGGAGAGATGTACTATTGTATCAGCCTCTGCCCATGATACTGTGCTTCATGCTTTTTATACTGTCTCTCACACACTCTCTAACCTTATATGGTGTTGTCTTGAGAGTTTGACCATTCAGCAACCAGATATTCCTCTTCCTAGTATCTATGTATCTTCTCTTAACAGTTCACCTTTTAAGGCAGATGTTTCAGAGCACGTACACACAGGTTATACATCTTGTCATTCACCCCCACCCAACAACAGGATGCTGCTAGCATCTGGTAACATTTCTCTATACTTTGTGCACCTAATATAGCAGCTAACCATTTAAAGCAAAAGCCTTCATGTCTATATTTACTACGTACTTACTAACAAAGCTTAATAAAATGCTTATCCTTCAGTAGATATTGAACAAAACTCCACCCCAGATTTACCACTAGTAACTGAAAAAAAACACACCAAAAATCGGTTTCTAAAAAATACAATTTCAAGTTGGCATTCTTCACACCAACATATAAATAGCGTACCTAAATTGTCACAATTCACTCGATCCTAACTGGGGTAATAAACAATTTGTCCCTGGTAATAAGGACATAGGTTTTAAGTTGTGGAATACAAGAGGCAATTCAAAGTATAAGAGATTTGAAGATGGGATTTTGCTTTCCTTTGAGCATTTATTTAAAAAAATAATAATGATAAAAATTATTTAGTTCTTAAAAAAAATTACTTTTCTTTAAATACTTTCAGTTGAAGGGTTACATGTCATCAAAAGAAACACAGATTAGTTGTATAAGATCTTTATAAAAATTTGAAGAAACTACTATCCAAAATTTAGAAGGAAACGGTCATGTTTCTATGTATTTCAATTTTATGGTCACACATAGTACTGAATCAACGTTGGATAAATTAAATGCTTGGAAAACAGATATGCAAGAAGATATAGATGAAGCAGACTGGAATTATGCTTGCTTGAAAGCTAAAACACAAACAATAAATACCAGATTTAAACTACTTCCATAAAAATGGTAATGAGAATGTATTTAACTCGTTAAACTCTAGCATATGTCTGCTAATTGTTACACCACCCTGGTCTAGGGACAAGGCCGCAACATAAAAGATCACAGACAAATAAAAATTACTTTTATAACCCTTTAATGTCAGGTCTCTTTATTTGTCTTTTTTTTTTTTTTTTTTTTTTTTTTAAATCACCCAAAAACGTGAAGCCAACTCCCTCGGAGTGGACCCACAGAAAAATAAACAAAAAGTACACTCTAACTAAATACCCAAATGAAACAAACTACACTTAATAAAATAACAGAAATAAAAATACAAAATCTACCTCTATCTCCCTGACTAAGAACAAAAGCAGGAGAAAAATATTTACAAAAAGCAGTGTGGTGTCCAACCCCTACTGCCTCTTACCGTATACAATATTCACAATATCAACAAACAACCAAAACCTAAATTGTAGGGGGGGGGACACGGATGGATATACAACAAAGAGTCAAAACTTACACCAAAGATATTGGAGGCAAAACTGGTGCTTGTTAACGATTGAGTCACAAGTTGATTGCGAAGGTGAAGAGCGTGGTGCGTGTTGCGGATAGGGCATCCGTTTGCAAAGAAGGGAGAACTTTCTCTCCGAGAGAAAAATGGGCAGGTGCTCGAGCACACAAACCCCCCCTCTGTCTGCTGTTTATAACGAAGTAAAATAAAATAACTTTGCAAACGGAGATAAAGCAACTCCGCCTTCATAGTTTAGTCTGCGGCTGCTCATTAACCCTTGGTGAGTTCACTACACCGGTGGTCAAACAAACGCGCACTGCGGTTGTCATAAATCACAAAAGAGAGAGGAATATGGGGCGGCATGTGTCAAGAAATTTGATTGAGGATGTCCACGCCCACTTCCGGTTTAAGCCCCACCCCTTTTAATATAACATTTGTAATTCCGGTAATTAGATTCTTATCAGTTTAATTAAATGAATAATTCCGGTAATTAAATTATAATTCCGGTAATTTATAATTCCGGTAATTAGATTCTTATCAGTTTAATTAAATGAATAATTCCGGTAATTAGATTCTTATCAGTTTAAATTAATAATTCATGTAATTAGATTCTTATCAGTTTAATTAAATTAATAATCCCGGTAATTAGATTCTTAACAGTTTAATTAAAATAATAATTCCAGTAATTTGATTCTTATCAAGCTAAATAAATTATAATACCGGTTAATTAAAATATTAAATTAAAGTTTATTAAGTTTTAATCAAATGAAATAAAATATATCAACCGTTATTACAACTATATTTTAATCAAATCAAATAAATTATGTTATATTTTAATTATTGCTATAAACTATATTATATACTATTATATTATATTATATACTATTATATTATATTATAATTAATAAACTATAGTATATGCACCACTGTCTGACATAGCTCTCCTTTGTTGTGTTGATAAGGAAAACGTTACCCGCCTGTTGGCCAAGTGTTTGTGAAAGATATAAGACATCTAACAGTTGTTACAACATATTTCCTATATGGTGTCAGAAGATAAGGCAAAATTGGTGACCGTTAGACAACACCCAGGCAGATGCTTCTGATAAACCATTGTTTGTCCTAATGCTAAATTATGATAGGAAATTGCTGACACAACATACTACTGCCAGATCGTCGGGTCTCTCTCTCTCTCTCTCTCTCTCTCTCTGTCTCTCTCTCTCTCTCTGCGCTCTGTTACCTTGTACATAATGGAATCTGGAGAACCGCACACTCTGGAGAACCCCGTCTGGTCCTGACGGTTAAAGACTGGTTCTTATTCTACAAACATGTCTGGCCAGATGTCCGTAATCCTAAACAGGAGCCGTTGTTTATCGCAGAGTGGGATTCTGAAAAATCAAACAACCGATTTCGAGTGGTTGGAAACAACTGTGAAAAGAACGCTGCAGACTGCATTTACATATTCTTATGTGATGACAAGACAAAGCTTCGTGACCGTTCTGGAATAATACATGCTGACAAGCATAACGAACGATATGAAATGGTTCTACCCATCCTCTGGAGAGACGCTGACAAAATGGCTGACATTTTTGGATCCATAAACTAATTGTTCAAATGGTGTGATTTGAATAATCAATACAGAAATATTAAAGTTCAGCTGTTTCACCCCCCAGAGGTCTGTGCGTCGCAGGAGAGATCATTCGCAACTGTCTCCGCCCATCTACTACGAGCATAAAAAGCCCTAATTGGCGAGTGACCACTACAGTACTACAGCATGTCTCAACAACTCTCTTCAGAATTTGCCATCTTCAGGCCCGAGGATACCAATTCGGGTCCTCCTGATGACAACGCCTTACTATGCTTTCCGAAATTCGGAGCTTCTGCATTAGACCGTGACTTACCTTGTTTTGAGATTTTCAAATCTTCTGAACCGGACAACGATGAAAAAAACTGGCTGGATAAATTCTGCACCGAACTAGGGTACCGTAACCTGACATACCTGGCAAACAAGTACAAAAAAGATGATCATGCAAAGTTTGACGTCACGGACGGGTGTTTCTGCAGTTCCAGTTTCAAGATCATAAAAGCCCTGATCACAGTGCTCACTCATCATCGACGCTCAGCTGAAAAAGGAATGCGAGGGTTGTGCTATCGACCACCCCAGCCAGCTGCAACACACCTGCCTGTTTGAACCATCACCATTCTACTTCGACTCACACTTTGGAACACTCGTCAATAAACGGATCAAACCTGAGTTCCACACGGCTGTGTCACAGGCCATGATGCGTGTTGGCTTAAAGTCGTAGCCTCAGATGATCCAAGGACTGTCCTGGGCATTCTACATGAATTGAGGAGCGAACCGTTCATCGTCGCAAGACTGGAAGACATCAGGACCAAGATTCTGGACGACTCCTGTGAGAAAATCGTCAGCGACGCTGTCGATTTCTGGCACCGCAGTGGCTAGACCTCGAATCGGCTGAAACTCAACAATGGGAAATACATGTAAACCTAGTAAGATACTTGAAAGATTTTTAAAAGAGTACTACAAAAATCAGTTAAATGGTCTTTTATGTAAAGTCATTAACGATGCTACGAATGATGACCGATTATCTCGGTCCAGACGGGTGGCAAATTTCAAGAATGAAATGAAGATTGTGAGAACTCTGGATAATTCATGGGACAACATGATTAATGTTTGTGTTAACGGTACTGAACCAACGTGTTTTATGATTAGAAGAGTTCTAGATGCTATGTCTGAAGTATCTTATCGGTTTGGAGTCGGTGATGTTCTCTGTATGTCTACCTATGTGTCGGATGTATGTATATCGCTGATTACAAAAAAATGATGTTGATGACAAATCTGAAATTGTTGAATCTTTGGTCACTTACATTCTAGATAAAGACATGTCATCTTGTGTACAATTTCTATGCTACCTAGACAGTTTGTAAAGTTGTTATGTAATCATTTTCTGATTTCATGTCATGTATGTTTCCATACTTTAAATAAAAAGACTCGTACAAACAATGTTTTGCATTATTCTTTGAGAACTGGCAAAACAGAAGCATGTCTGATTTAATGAAGAATGTTTATTATGTTTCATCAAGCTGGGCGCTTTAGGTGGTAAAAAACACTTAAAAGATGCCGTGTTTAAGGAGAGTGGAGTCCGTCTAAATGATAAACAGGTGTCGGCCTGGTTGGCCGGGGAAGATGCTTACACTTTACATAAAACAGCACTATTAAAATACAAACGAAATAGAGTAGTGGTATATGGCGTTGATACTCAGTATCAAGCCGACCTTGTCGATATGTCAGCCTATTCTACGGAAAATGACGGTAATAAATTCATGCTGACTTGTATAGATGTATTCAGCAAGTATGCGTGGAGTCGGGTGTTGAAGAATAAGAGCGGAGTCGAAGTTACTAAAGCGTTCGAGTCTATACTCGAGGAGGGTCGCATTCCACGGAAGTTACAGACTGACCAGGGGAAGGAATTTTTCAACAAACATTTTCAAGATCTTATGAAAAAACACGATATTAATCATTTTGCAACGGCTACTGATTCAAAGGCCAGCGTTGTGGAACGTTTTAATAAAACATTAAAAAGTAGAATGTGGCGTTTTCTAACTGCTACTTATTCCCAGCGATACATCGATGTCTTACAAGATATTATGACAGGATACAACAACAGCTATCACAGGACTATTAAGATGAGACCCGTTGATGTCTGCAAAGAAAATGAAGCTACGGTGTTTCAAAACTCTTACGGTAACATAAAGATTCAGAAACCAGTGTTCAAATACATCATTGGCGACGTAGTTAGGATTTCTAAAGTAAGAGGTCCGTTTGCCAAAGTTTACGAACAGAACTACACCGAAGAATTCTTTACAGTTTCTGAGTGTATTCCACGCCAACCACCTGTCTACAGGCTCAAAGATTATGACGGTGATGTTATCGAAGGAGTTTTTTATGAGCAAGAGATACAGAAAATATGTGTGAATAAAAACAAATCGTTCAAAGCGGAAAAGATTTTAGGTGATAAAAAGCAAGGATGGTCTACACTTGATTTAGTGAAATGGTTAGGATGGCCCTCGAAATTTATTAGTTATATAGACAAAAAAGCTCTGATGGATTTGCAAAAACCTTAAATTACCCGTTTCTTTTTCTATGCTGTTTATTATTGTACAATCTAGCTATGGATAACAACGGTTTCTACGTTACACTCCCGTGTAACACTTCTTTATCTGTATGTCCTGAAAATCGTATATCTAGTTATACGACTAATTTGTCCAAAACTATACACCTGAAAGGTGATTGGGAAGTGGGTCTTGCTGAAATTGGATATCGTATAAGCTGGTATAACATTACTGACGATGATGGCATGTTCAACCTAGACACATACCCCGACCCTGATAATGAAGAGAAAAAAAAATAGAAACAAAAGTACTTAAAGATCTACCTGGTTTCTTTGTTTCGAGGTGGGTTCGAATACCCGGAGGGTACTACAAGGATATACCAAACGTGATCAAAATTATAAATGATGTTATCAACCATCAGGGATATTGTTTTACGATAAATTAAAAAATTAAATTCCTTTGGTGGCAAAACCTAGCGTATCTATAGGTTTCTCTGAGAAACTAGGGGCCATATTAGGAGTGAAACCTGGAGAGGGACTAGGTCATTCAGCCTACCATGAAAAAGCAGATTTTACTAAGACCGACATCAATGGAGGTTTCTACACATTATATGTCTACTCCGACATCATCGACTAGCAATCAGTTGGTGATTCATACGTGCCCCTTTTAAGATGCGTACATATAACCGGTGAAAACAATGATATCGTCAGTGTCAGATACGACAAACCACATTACGCGTCGGTCAACAAATCGATCATCACAGACATAAACATAGAAATAAAGGACGATCAAAACCGCGAGGTCAGATTTGCTTACGGAAAGTTATTATGAAACTACACTTTAGACCGGTGAGACAATCGGGTCTTTAAAATGTCTTATTACAATACACACCGCGGCGAAATCAACGATTATGTCAACTACTACCAAAATCAAGCCGGAGGCGGGCTCCCTGGATATGCAGGCGGTGCCGTCATGTACGGGTCAGGCCTGGGAGGACTATTTAGAGGTCTGTTTAGGATGGCGGTCCCGTTGTTAAAAACTGGGTTCAACATCGCTAAACCTCACTTGAAAACAGCTGCAAAAAACATAGCATCGGATGTTATTTCAAATGTGCTGTCAAGAGCTCGTGACGATAGACAACAAGACGGTTCAGGGCTCATGGTTATGGCCCGTACGAGATTGTCTAAACCACCAGGAGTCAGGAGGCGTGGTCGCCCTATAAAGATAAAGCACACAGTCAAGAAAACGACACTTACACCCAGGAAGCGTAGAAAGACTGTGAGACGAAACAAAGGCGCTAAGAGAAACATAAACACCATTTTCTAACATGGCGCTACTGCATCGCATGTCCGGAGAGTGTATTAAGTCTGAGCTTGACTTATTTACAGTACCTTTAACACAGACATCTATAGAGAAGAATATGTATGTGGAGGTACCTCCTCTGTCGACCATCTCGGATTCGTCGCCTTTGGAGTTTTTTATAGCAGGGTCTGGTGAGGAATACATCGATCTAAATAATACATTGATGCATCTAAGACTTAAAATCACAAAGCCTAATGGCGGTGAAATAGCAGATCCTGTAAAAGTTGGTTTAATCAATTACCCTGCTGCCACAATTTTCTCACAAGTCGACGTACAGATGTTACTACTTCAATGTGTTCCTTTTGGCGCCATTCATACCGCGGCGACAGCGGTACTTGGTGCGCCAGCAGCTTTTGACCGCTGGGTGGCAGTTTAACCACAGATATTCAGCTTTGCCTTTCCACAACACTAAACAGACTTTTCTGTGCGTACCTTATGTGATCAGATGTGTTCAATTAAAATATAATTTTGAGTTAGTTTTCTTAGTAATAAACATGATCTTATGCTCGGTCAGCGCGCTTCAAGTTTTGCCGTTGTGTGCTGTGTGCTCGAGCGGAAAAGCGTGTTACTTCTGTTTCATTGTTCAGTCAAATGAAAGCACTGCATGGTTTCTGTTGAGGTGACAGCGGGGTTTGGGTTGTCAATGTGAGTATAGCAAACTTTTAAAGATGGAGGAGGGTACTTGTGGTCGCTGTTTCAAGTTATCCAGAGTTGTATTTATAGATCTTGAATATCACAATATTATTGAATTTACAATTATAACATCGACAGCAACTCGACTCGCGCACACCAGCTGATTCAGTCGTTTTCTAGTGACATACAAAAGAGTGCAGGGCTTCTTTTTTTGTCAACCATAAAAGGCAGCGCGGTGCGCCGTTTTTGGAACGTAAAGGCGTGCGCTTTGTGATCGGCCACTAAATGTACAACAAATATTTGTTAACTCTTTGGATGGTAACACATGCAAACACACGTTTCTACAGACGCATTTTTCCAAAGAAGCAAATTGAAAGAAGGATATTTCTGGTCACAGTTTCACACAGAGTTGACATTAACCAGCGCTGATGCAGATCACCTCTGTGCTGTCTGGAGCCGCTTTATAAACTTAAAAAAGCAGGCTGTTGATGATTTAGGGTGGGCTACCACCAACAAACCCCTTTTTTATTTTATTTATTTTATTTTTTTGAAAATTACAGTTATTAATAGTTCTTATATAATATCAGCTTTTAAAATAGCCTACAATCTACGAATCAAACAAATCCAAAGATTTTCTTGATTTTGGTATAATGATAACTCCGCACCAAACTGAGGCTTTCATTTTATAGCTTATAAAACATGTATGCAATGTCATATGTAAGGGCTGTGACGGTCACCGTGATGACAATCACTCTAGAACACACGTTTTCTGTTTTGTTGCCAAGTAGCCTATACATTTATGAATATAACGTTAACTTAGACGTGATACAGCAAGTTCAAGTTCAGCCATGAACCTCGCTGGAAAACTTATATTACTTATATTACTTATTATATTCGTGGCGAACGAGAAAGGCGAATCAATAATTAGGATGAAGCTATTTGTTGGGCTTGTTTAGAAAAATAAGTGTTAAATGGACAAACACGTCGAACCTCCAGAGCTGCGGTCATGTCACCCAGCCCATGAAATGCGGAGCCAGCTCCGGTGTCATCTACTGAATGCAAATGCCCAGCTAGTCAGCCAGGTATGGCAGAGAGGCCTTTTAAAAAATGGCCAAATACAAAAGAGAAACTGATAAATAGTAGACGTTGATGAGAAATGGAGCAGCATATTTGGTAGTTGAGAACGCGCCGCTCCGCGATGTAGAGCTGGTTTCCGAGAAATGCAGGCGGCGGAGCAAAATACCCTCTTTGCCACGGTTGCGAAAAAGTATCTGCATGCGCTACAGGCACACCATCTCAGTGCTGCTGGAAACATTGTAATCTCAAATAAGTCTCCGCTTAAACCGAACAAAGTCAACATGTTAGTTTTTCTGGCAAAGAATTTAAAATATGAATAGAAAACAAAAGGCGGAGAGACGCAGTTTTTTTTCAACATCTGACTTATGTTGTTACAAGCCTAGGCTAATATTTTTGTTCTTCGTTACTATTTATATTATTATTGATTAGTATTTGTGAAGTTTCTAAAATGTAACGTTTACTGTTTCAAGCAGTTAAAGTTATTTCTATTTAACTAGCCTACATTATTATAGGCTGTATTGTGTTGTTTTATCAACGAAAGTTAAACAGCAAACATGTTCGTTTGTACGGATATTTAGCATAATACTTTGGTCTTTTTTGACTTCTTATTTTTTACATGAAATGTAAATTAACTTAGGTAGGCTACTTGGGTACAGGGGCGTAATTTGTTGGTAGTATACCGAGTAATGCTTAGACAGTGAATATTGTCATCATTATTTAAAAAATTATAAATAAATAAATAAATAAATAAATAAATAAAACGCCTTACGGAAAGGATGAAATAAAGGAAAGGCATGCTCTTAATCATTCTTCATATAGCTATACATGCAATAAACTTATATTGCGCCGACAAGAACAAGCTCTAAAAGGTAAAGTCTAATGCCAGAGGAGTTATTGATATTAATGTTAGTTGTTAATATGATCGTAAACACTGCGTTGTATAATTAACGCCGTCATTGTGTCGTGTCAGCGATTTTTTTTTTTCTCGTTGAAGAACAGAAAATTCATGTTATCGCCGTCTTCCCAGCCAGGATTTTCAATATCTGACTTATGTTGTTACAAGTCTAGGCTAATATTTTTGTTCTTCATTACTATTTATATTATTATTGATTAGTATTTGTGAAGTTTCTAAAATGTAACGTTTACTGTTTCAAGCAGTTAAAGTTATTTCTATTTAACTAGCCTACATTATTATAGGCTGTATTGTGTTGTTTTATCAACGAAAGTTAAACAGCAAACATGTTCGTTTGTACGGATATTTAGCATAATACTTTGGTCTTTTTTGATTTCTTATTTTTGACATGAAATGTAAATTAACTTAGGTAGGCTACTTGGGTATAGGGGCGTAATTTGTTGGTAGTATACCGAGGAATGCTTAGACAGTGAATATTGTCATCATTATTTAAAAAATTACAAATAAATAAATAAATAAATAAATAAATAAAACACCTTACGGAAAGGATGAAATAAAGGAAAAGCATGCTCTTAATCATTCTTCATAATCTGATTCGTAGCTATACATGCAATAAACTTATATTGCGCCGACAAGAACAAGCTCTAAAAGGTACAGTCTAAAGCCAGAGGAGTTATTGATATTAATGTTAGTTGTTAATATAATCGTAAACACTGCGTTGTATAATTAACGCCGTCATTGTGTCATGTCTGCGATTTTTTTTTTTCTCGTTGAAGAACAGAAAATTCATGTTATCGCCGTCTTCCCAGCCAGGTTTTCATGCACAGTTTCCGTTTTGTTTCTTCTCAAACAATAAAGTTTCGCTATAGCAGGCCCGGCGGCAGGATATCATAAATGAGGGCGCAAGGGCGATGTTTTTATATGACGTGCTAAAATTGAAAAATGAAATTTACATGAAGAGCTTTATTAGTGAAAAGCTGCCGAGCGCAACGAAATGGGCTATAAGCTATATTTGCTCTTATGTGCTGAAATACTTAACACTTTCCTTAAGACCACAGAATAATATGCAACATCTAAATGTCACATAGCCAATAAGGAAAAATTAACATGTTTCAGGTCTCTCCAGTGCATTTGGACTGAATATTTGACTGTGTCTTACTGGATGTCTCCAGTAACTAACAAACATAGAGGCACAAGCAGACTGTAGAATTCATTCATTAATTCTTTCTTTTATTTATTTATTGTCAACCAAATATATATAAATTAATATGTGTGTGTGTGTGTGTGTGTGTGTGTGTGTGTGTGTGTGTGTGTGATGGCAGCAGACTGAAGAAGTTGTGCATTGGGTGGGTGGCATCTGCTGTTATGCAGAGGGCTTTGCTGTAAATGTCCTGAAGGGAGGGGAGAGAGACACCAACGATCTTCTCAGCTGTTCTCACTATGCGTTGAAGTGTTTTCCTTCAGGATGCATTGCAGGTTCCAAACCACACAGTGATGCAGCTGGTCAGGATGCTCTCAATAGTGCCTCTGTAGAAGGTGTACATGATTGGGGCTGGTGCTCTTGCTCTTTTGAGTGGCAGCCTGTTTGAACATATCCCAGTCTGTGGTATTGAATCAGTCTTGTAAAGCCTCTGAAGAACCTTCTGGCCACACTTGTATCTCCTTGCAAACCGGTTTGGTGACTTTAACGATCGGTCTGTAAGCAGGCATTAGCATGACAGTTAAGTGGTCCACCAAGGTGGGGGAGGGGGAAGGCTTTGTAAGCTCCTCTCTGTGTGTTGTAAACAAAGTCCATTGTGTTATTTCCCCGTGTTGGAAAGTCTATGTGTTGTTGTATTTTTGGAAACACACTCTTTAGGTCTGCATGGTTAAAATCCCCTGCCAGGATGAGAAAAGCATCGGGGTGAGCTGTCTGCTGCTCACTAATGTGCAGTTTCCGTAAACACAAAAGCACAACAGTCCTTTACAGTCCTATGTGATGAACGAAGTAGACGGAGGTAGTCCAGTTTGTTGTCTAGCGAGCGTACGTTCGCTAGAATGATGGAGGGGATAGCGGGTTTGTGGGGGTTAGCCGCTAGCCTTGTTCGGATACCCCCGCGCTTACCCCTCTTCTGCTTCCTCTCGCGCCGCTTATCAGCTCATCAGTGTCCGCGGAGTTTAACTTGTGAAGTTTGTTTCTACCGATGTCGAGCAGAAATGTTCGACTATATGCGCACTTAAGGACAGATAAACGTGACGTTGACGCACAATAACACGGCGACGTACAAGACGAGGAACACAAAAACACATTAATAACATATTAATAAATAATACCAAGTTTTAACACATCTGCTACATTCCAGTGGAGCCTCCGTTGCGCTCTACCACAGCTGGCAAAACTTTCTGGAGGTGGTTTAAGCACCAAATAAGTGGTTTAAATTATGTTAGTCTCCTTATTTCTTTCCGTTTTATTTTAAATATTATAAATGTTTAAAGTTTTAGGTAAAGACGTCAAAATATGCCCACACATGCAAGCTAAACTAGATCATATCTGAGTCATCACGCTTTATTACCCAACCAAAATCAGCGAGGAAAAAATAAATGTTTTAAATTAAATTATATTTAAATGTTAAATTAAATAAAAAAATGAATTTAAATTTTAAATGCCATTTAAAAATAGTTGCTAAAATTAATGTGTTACTTAGTTACATTTTTAGGCATTAGCCAAACAGAAAGCCTGTCTACGGTAAATCCACACGCACTAAATAGCCTACCTTTTTCTTTTATAACACTGTAAACATAACTTCGCAGGTCGATCATCTTCAAACGCAAAAGGCATTTTTAAGTGTCCTAACTTGACTGCTGCTGTAGAATGGGATGTTTTTTTTTACATAACTTTAAACGTGTGCTTTAGCTATGTCAAAATGAAAGCAAATTTTTTTAAGGGTTATGCGTTTTGTCAATTGTATAGCTTTAATAATAATAATAATAATAATAATAATAATGATGGATATAACAAATTATAAAATTATAGTATAGACATTTTTACTAGGCTACTTTAATATTAATCCCTAACTGAAAAACGAATGTGAAAATGACTGGCAGCTGTGCTAAATTAATATAATGGCAAATTTCTTCTGCGTTTTTTTCCCTTTATAGCTCAATAGTTTTATTCAAAGAATATAGTTCTCTCTTAAACTTTCAGGTTTGAGGTGGGGGAAGAAGTGGCAGAGGCAATTCAAATGTACCATCTCTAAATTAAAAAAAGGCCACTTATGCGGCATCTGTGTGTAAAGATTATTACCTTATTTTTATTTTATTATTATTATTTATTTATTCATTCATTCATTCGTCATTCATTTTCTTTTTGGCTTAGTCCCTTTATTAGTCTGTAATTGCCACAGCGGAATGAACCGTCAACTTATCCAGCATATGTTTTACGCAGAGGATGCCAGGAGGGCCAGCTGGGGCTTCGGGACGGAGTGAAAGGAGAGGCAGGACTTTGCCCCGAGTCTGGGAAAGATGGCTTGCCGTCATTACACTAGTTTTCCGATGGCACACGAGTTACATGCGCCAAACACATGAACAAATAAATTAATAAATAAGGGAAAGAAAACATCTAGCCTTATAGGCTGAGTTCTTTTTGATTATAATCGCCGTTAAGTTTCCGTTTTAAATGTAAGGCTGTTGCATAAAATAATAAAATTGCTTAAAATAATACAATTTTAATTTATAAGTGACTTTGCTGCGTCCCCCTTGATGTTTCAATAACGCATAATAATCTATACACCATATTAAACACTGATGCCCATTAACACCTGACAGACAAGCTTTTGGTTATGAGAAGGGGGAAGGGGTTTCCACTATTAAGTGTTTTTCACAAACATGAATACACAAAATCCAAAACTCCTATTGGACGGATGGCGTAACAAAACCTTTGCGTTTAAAAACGAAACCGCATTAAATATGGGGCCTTATGAAAATGAATGTTTCTATCTTTTGAACGGTGACGGCATAATATCATGGTATTACTTTCAATAGCAAAATAAAAAACATCTCAAGGAAGAACGGACAAAAGAAAGTCTCACTTCTATCACTCTTTAAAAGTTTTGGTTTGGTTCATTGTAAATGCTCAGTCTCGTTATGAGCTGATCTTCATTTCTCTGTGTTGGTGGAATAAAGCAGGCGAGTCAGCCGCACCAATTTATGAGCAGACAGAGCAGGATTCTCGCGATGACCACCAGCGCAATTCCGCTCTTTGTTATGAGCCGTAGTTTCAGTGTAAACTTAGTAAAGGCGAGTTTCTTTGGCGATGATGTGTACAGTGTTAGATTTTATATTTAGCGGACATTTGCGCTGAACACGAGGTGAATGCAACGCATCAAGATTCGGGCACCTTCTCCGAAAACACTCGATTGATCTCAGCTGGCGGATCAACATTTACCTCATGTCATGATCGCTGTCATCTGCGCCATTATTATTATTATAACTTTAGGTGAGGTTTGCAAACCTGTGCACTTTTCACTCTTCAGCCGTTTGTATTTCCTGCAGTAACAAAAGCTCCCTGTTCATTATATTCAGACACACAAATGCTCCCAAATATATTATGAGGGCGCATAGATTAAATTTCGGGCGCTCATGCGACCAAAATGGTTGCAATTTCGAGCCCTGTAGTATAAGGAAACGTATTCAGACCACAACTGAACGTTTGAAGAAAATTGAATGCCTTATTATTTAGAATTAGCTATTATTGATGTAAATGCAGCCGTTCAAGGCGCATAATTGATTTATTACGGTATTGACGGTATTAGAAAATCCATGTTGTGGCGCAATGTCACACCGGTGATGACTATGACACCGGTGTACCGCCCACCCCTACTACCTGTTATTTAAAATATCTATATTACGCTCTAAGCATTCGCCAAAACGAAAATATTTTTAAGTAAAAACACAGAACATAGCTGAATAGAGTGTTGCCTGCTTTAGACGATGGGTTAGTAATTATATTTTAACTGGTTATGTTCAGGTCAATGAAATAATACCTTTAATAAATAAAATATGTTCGTAAGAACGTGGTGGGCCAGTGATTCCGTCGCTGTCATCAGTGGTTTAATGAGCTCAGGAGAATTCTGCTTTGCATTTTTCTATGCATTACTAACATCACTAAACCAGACATTTGTTTTATAAGTTAACCAAATATTCGCAGAGATTCAGCAGTTTTTTTTTTCTGACGCGTTTGCCAGTCATGCCAGTCAGTGAAAAAAAAGTAACCGTGGCCCTGTTTGCAGGTATTAATATTCGTTTTTTTCGTCAATCTGATGCAACTTTTATTATTTATACAGGACATTAAAATGCAATTAAAAGTTTCAAATCAATTAAACTCAATTTATAAAAGGGCTAGCCTATTTTATGCATTAAATATAACTAATTTCCTTTATTTCTGACTAGACCATGTATTTTAGACTATTTTACAATTGTAATATGTGCATATGCTTTTTTTAAATAACATTCGTTTAACAAATATTTTAGCACATCGAAAGTAATTAAGTGACCTGTTTTTTTTTATTAAAACCTTAAAATAAATTATCGTAGGATAAACGTATCTTATGGAAAAACACCAATTGACGGGCTCTGCTTTCGGATTTAAAAGAATCAAGCAGCTTTAAAAAATATAATTTGCTGAAGAGAAATGACAGGAAAAAAAGAAAGAAAAAGATTAAATATATAGGGACTGTTAAAAGAACCTTTCTCTTTAATATATTCTTTCGACTCCGAAACATCAGCTAAGATTATGATGAATGACGGAGTTTCTCTATTGCCTGCTTCAGCAGTGCGTCCCGGTCTATGAACGAGGAGGCGGAGAGAATGCGCTGTTTAGTTTCGGCTTGATATATTTAAATAAAAACTAACACCGAACTGCTTTTAACGCTCAAAAAGTTAAACTAAAATGCACAACTCTTGTTGGTTGCACCCGCGGGATGCACAATTAACCAAACGCGCCATTATTTTAATTCTATATTCGTGAAGAATGAGCCATGAGATTGAGATTTTTGAAGGTGCTCTCTAGCGGCGAAGTTCCTGGCAGAGTAGCGAGTGAAAAAATGTGCATAAAGAAATTGGACAAGAGGAATAACATTTTAAATTATATAACAAGCATGGTATTCTTTCTAATCCTCGCCCAGTTTTAATACAAGTTGTGTTTTTTAAATATTTGTGGCTGGGAAGTTTATTAAGAATATATTTATAATTATATATAATTAAATAAATACATTATATATATATATATATATATATATATATATATATATATATAGAGAGAGAGAGAGAGAGAGAGAGAGAGAGAGAGAGAGCAAAAAATTATTTTTATTATACTTTTAGTGATCTGCTTAAGGTAGGTCAATTTTTTTTTTTTGCTTTTGATGAAGCAGCATTCAACTTAAGATCTTTAGACCATACCAAATAAATTATTTATTTATGCATATTTTCATTATTAATTTATTTTCATTATTCGTTTATTATTATGTACAATAATTCAGACATAAAATAAGATAGTAAAATATAATCAACAACGAAAATGTAAATAAAAACATAAATAAAAACATAAATGAAAAAGTCTTGTCTTAGTCCTATCAAAACGGCAAACACTAAAAGCAGGCTAAAAGACTGCTTTATTTATTTATTTAAGACTACTTATTTGTATTGAATGTGTGTGTCATGTTAGTTGTCTTTTATTTCTTCAATTCCAAAACGAGTCCTCTTTGCACTTAAAAAGTTTACAATAAAGTGTGTTAACAAATTTTAAATGATTAATGAAGGACTTATAATGCTTTGACCTATTGTTTAATATCATTTACAAGCACAGTAGCATATTTAAAGCTGCTGTAAAGGCTATTTCTTTCCGTTCGCATCCCGTCCCTTTGCGCCCCCTGGCGGCTTTTTCACAAACTGCGGTCCTACACTAAAAACAGAGCAGCAGTTATTTCAAACGGCGGCGGTATAAGGACCGGCGGTAATAGTCACTTTGAACTCTCACCTACTGTAAGTCTCGGAGACCGATTACTCTCCCAAAGCTCGAGCACCCACCCGTACAGATGTATCATCGAGAGTCTCATCAACTACAGCAAAGACACGCTGGAATCATCATTCTCCGCAGGTCTTTTTATCAAAGACACGACTGGGCACATGGAAGACAAAGATCCAGCTGACAATAACCAGAGGTTGACGCAAAGGGCATCATACACAACCAAGAGCAAGATTGTCGATCTGATGGCACCTATTCACAGTGATATTTTCTTTCAAGAAAAATTAATGCTCAATGGCGTCAACATAAAAATACGCATGATCAGAGGTAAAGACGAGTTCTGTCTGATGAGGAGTGGTGGCGTAGCCTATAAATTAAAGATTGGGTCTGCATCCCTATTTGTCAAGAAAGTGACAGTCGCACCGAACGTGCGGCTGGCCCATGCTCAGGCCTTGCTGTCCACCAATGCAAAGTATTCGATTGACAGTGTCTGCCTGAAAAATTTCTCCATACCACAAGGAGCCCGAGTTTCAAATCAGGAAAATCTATTTTTGGTCTTGGGGATGACCGATAACGATGCATTTACCGGTTCTTATGATAAAAACCCCTTCGCGTTAAAAAATTAAGATTTGGAGTTCTTGGCCCTCTACGTTGATGGTCAACAAGTTCCTGCTAAACCTCTACAGCCAAATTTTACAGACAGATCTGTGGTACGAAAATTTTATCAACTCGTAACAGCTACCGGCAGGCATCTTAATAACCACGCTCTGTCTATCAACAGATCTGAATTTGCCAGGGGATATTCCCTCTATGCATTCAACCTTACACCGGACGAAGACTGTGGTCAACACGTATCGCTTATCAAGTCTGGAAATATCAGACTCGAAGCCCGTTTCAGACAGGCATTGCCGCATACCATCAACCTCATCATCTACTCAGTGCTTGACAGCATCGTTGAGGTGTCTAATCGAAGGCAGATTCTGGTTGATTACTATTAATCGGTTATGAACACCATACAGCTAAACGCTATCATGGATAAAATTACATGTAACACTCATTTTCCCGGAACTCTACCATCTGATCAACTACCTGAAAGACCGTTAACAAACTTACCGACTATGGTTATTATTAACACACACCCTTCCGACATGCCGGGTGAACACTTGCTAGCCATTTATTTATCGCGAGATGGTATTGGATATTTCCAATGTCCATCAAAAACTTTTTAATGACAAATACTACAGTGACAAGATATTCTACAAAACGTGTCCAGGATTTTATGTCAAATGTATGTGGTCATCATCATAATAATTTTTTAATCGGTTGAAAATCATTGAAAATTATTTACGGGTGTCCTACAGGGTAGCTCTTTCTTGACTGGCAGAACGGGTATAAAGAGGTCAAATCAAGGTAGCTAATTTTCTCGCCATCGGCTACTTTGTGATACAACTTATAAGCATTCGTGCGACCACCAAAAAGAGCATCTCTTGGTTTCAGTCTCTCGGGAGCCGAATAAGTGTTCATAAATTCCATCACTGAAGAGTCTGTCTGCTTCATCTTAGCCCATTCACATTCCCAGATAACCTCTACTTTCATAACATAAACACTTTGTAGAATTTCAACCTTTTCGTCAAACTGAGTTCTGAGAACGCCATATGGGATAGGCGACAGGCGGTTTAGGTTGTGGGGTTCATAACGGAAATGATGACCGTGAAGATAACAACCGTTGAATTCGAGAGCATACCTAGACCCGCCCTGTTCAATATACCCGTCTAAGAAAAATTTACCGATTTGCATTTCACCATGATTCAGAGCATGATGAATGTCAACGTTTCTAGACTTTTTTTTACATACTCCAACCATTCAATCGATATGCTTGAGAACGTCTTATTTTGGTAAATGTACGCATTATTATGGGTAAGAGCCACAGTGTTCTCTCTGAGATAATGAGTTTTAAAGACACCCATACAACAACCTGCAAGAGTCGTGAAACTGAACGGATCGATTTGAGTACACTCTATGAACGATTCACAATATTTCATACACGCTTCGCCATAGTGGTACAACTGCTCCTTAAAGTTAAAGACCGTGCGTGAAGCAGTAGTGTCCCACGCATCGAACTTTGCTCGATCTTTTTCAGATAGGTTGTCATAGCCATAGAACGTTTTGTCTGGGATTGGGCCGATATAGTTCTCATTTTCTTTTCTATTGAAATGATCCGGAAAGTAGCCTTTTTCTGTCGTGGCTAGATTTAATGCAGCTGGCATTAGATAGAGCCATCAGTATGAAGGATATGCTATCGATGTAACGATGTTTAAACGCATCATCAAACATAAATATTAATTTACATCCTTGCATGATGATGTCCATTTTAAGACCAGCTTTGCAGTAATATTCAAGAATTAGAAAGGAGTCAAATCTGGAAGCATTATGAGCTATGAAGCATTAACCTTTTTATTTGGGTTTTCTGAAATGTGTAATAATTTTTTCCACACAGTCAGTTCCTGCAGCTACAAATCTTGCACCGCGAAAAGTTATCGCACAGACAAAATTAGCCACATGTCTCCCATTTTCATAACGAGTCTCAAAATCGTAAAAAACATTTTTTTTGAGGGATATTGATTCTTTCATGATTAATAAAACATTCATGTATCCCAGCGTCGGTAAGTTCTTCACGGCATGCCACGCAACGGATCGGGGAGCTGAGACTTATACTTTTCGTAACATCTACCACAATCTTTGCTGTATTTTATAACGTCGCAAGGCACTTGTTCTCTTTTAAGCACCGGCTTCTTATGAGCATCGTAGCAGTAAGCCGATTTGCAATAACGCAAACAATCGGGGCAATGGATGGTTTTTTTAGGATATTTGTAACATTCGCTGTTGAAACAGACGTTGCAGACGTAATCGCATTGATGGTGTCTAAGGTACGTAAACCCTTTATAGCAGAATTCACATACATAGCTAGCGCCTATCAAAGACTTCAAATTAAGAATCATGTAGTAATGATCGTCTTGTAAATAAAGAAACACCGTTTTAAGGTGTGGCTCTGTTTTTTACGTAGGTTTGTAACACACCTGTGTTAGTCCTATAAAAATCAACTATTTTTATATCAAACAGTCGTTCAAATCTAGCGATGTCGTGAAGGCCTACTTCGTCTTGGATAGTAAGACCAGCTTTATTGTGTATGATTGATGCACAGTTTTCTAAATCACACTCTAGAAAATGTGCTAGACATATAGAGAAGCATAGTTTGTTTGATATGTTTGTAGGTATGAATAAGTTCGTCTTTTTTCTTTTGATTACCTGATCAAATGCCAAATCAGTAAGTTTACGACGAGGTCGACCGCCTCCTAGTCTGTTCATTACAACATCTGCTTCAATCTCGACAGTTTCGCTAGCTACTAACTGGTCATCACTCTGTAGAATATTTACAATTTGGTCTGTAAAAAGATTAACGTCATAATTATTACTCTGTGTTAAAACAGCATTTAAATCGGATTTCAGAGTGGGGGTTCTAAGGCATAAATTGATAACACTACCATCACCGCCAATATGTCTAGCGAATGACACTATGTCATCCATGGTTTCGTGTAAACGTATGTGGTACGTCGCTAAATTTTGAGATCTTATTTCTTTCATATTCAAAGACCTACGCACCGACACGCTGTTGAAACGAGGTCTTGGTAAAACATGATATTCATTTACATTACCACCATCTCTCAACAATGTTTCAATGTTGATATGTCGTTGATTTAATGGTTCAACAATATCGGATGTTGATGGTAGACGATCATCAACAACTGACGGTAGTGTTTTGTTATTACCTGTATCATCTATCGCACTACTAGTTGATGGTTGTTCAAAGTCAATCGTGATATCTGACGGCCTACTGTTAGCGTTGTTATAAAGAATAGCATCCTGAGTTAGTGCACTACCGGTCTGTTCGTTAGATAATAACGATCATGCGTATTCTGACAAATTTAATTCATTTTCCTGATCCATGACATCTATAGTGGACTTTGTAAAATAGGATTGATGTTAAAAGCATCGCCTCTAGAATTTAACTGCAAATCGTCGAAGAATCTATCTGTATGCGTCTCGATAGGTCTTTGTGGTGTAACTGATAATGATTGATCTGGCTGGTTTTTGTGTGTATCATCCATGGTATTTACATTACCCATTACAGTTATTTTATTTACTTGATTCATATTTTTGAATTTTTAATGTTTATTTTACTTTTTTATAATTTAATGAATACTTGTATTGAATATTTTACTTTATTATTTATTTAATCTTTTAGTTTATTTTTAGTTTTCATTTTGAAAGTGTTATTTATAGTTAAATTTGTTTTAGTTTTCTTAATATTTTATTTCTAACTTTTATTTTTAATGAATACTTTTATTTTTATCCTTTATTTTTAGATTCATTTTATTTTAGTTTTTTATTTAGAAATTATTTCTTTTATTGATTATTTATAGTTAAGTTTGTTTTAGTTTTATTAATATTTTATTTCTAACTTTTATTTTTAATTAATACTTTTATTTTTATTCTTTATTTTTAGATTTATTTTAGTTTAGTTTTTTATTTTGAAATTATTTCTTTTATTGATAATTTATAGTTAAGTTTATTTTAGTTTTATTAATATTTTATTTCTAACTTTTTTATTTTAAATGAATACTTTTATTTTTTTTATTCTTTACTTTTATTGATTATTTTACTTTTATTTTATTTTAGCAATGACTTATTGTTTAATTTGTTGCTATTTTTCTTTATTTTATTTATTGTTGTATACCTCTCTTGTTTCATTTATTTATTTTATTTTAAGGTATACTTTATTGTTATATTATTTCTATATTAATCTTGTTTTATTATTTATTTATTATTTTATTTTTTCATATGAAAATCGAAACAAACTAGATCTATTTTATTAGAAATACATTAGCGCCAATAACAGTAATGGAATAACATGATAATTGTACAGAAATACAAAGTATGAATGGACAGAAATACAAAGATTGAATGGACAGAAATAAACAATTTAAAACTCAAACAGAATTTAACAATATTGAATAAATGTTTAAAAATGTATAACTCAAGCAGCATAAAATAATATTGAAGACCGTTTGAAAATGTAAACCACAAACAGAATTAAACAAAATCAAATTATTTTTTTAATGTATAGCTGAAACAGTATTAAACAAACCAAATACAATTTTTAAATGTAAAACTCAAATAGAAATATACAAAATCGAATACATCTTTTTTAAATGTGAAATCAAAAACAAATTAAACATAATTGAATACAAGTGTAATATGTAAAACTCTATCACTAAACACGCAAGTCAATTCACGAGAAGAAAACAAAGAAGAAATACAGACTTAATACGATTGATCAAAATGTATAACTAAACATCTAACATAAGGTTCTCATTTATCTAACATCTAAAAATCTAGCAATGGTCAGATAAAAGCAATCATTGTTATTCATGAATCATTTATGTACCAGTGAATTTTTAATTGAACAGACCATCAAACTCAATATGCGACAATCGCGTTCACCTTTACTCAGTATATTCTGGACTTCAGTCAGTTTCTCATTGGTAACCCGCTGTTGTTCATCTATAGCTCGTTGCTGATGTACAACATATTCAGATATCTGATTAATTTTTACCTCATTTCGTTGCAGATACTGTAGAATTAGATGATAACGGCGGGATTCATCATCGGTGATGGCTGATGTTTGTACAGACTGCGATGTGTGCTGGCGAAAAACGATGTCTCTGTCTTCTTTGTTTTTATCCGGCTCCTCTTCTTCTTCTTCTAATGACGGCTGAGGGGTAAATGCAGGACTATGGTCGCCGCCTAGCGTTGACTCGTAGCCATCGCTGGATCATGCGTTATCACTCCAGAGTTCTGAGTTCGGCTCTGAAATAGCATTAAAAAAAGTAAAGTCTTTAATATATTCTTTAGAAACTAGAAGTAAGTAAAATCTAAACAATAAAATATGTTACTTTTAAGTAATTTATTTTAAATTAACATAAATGTATAAACATGTTAACTGATTAATGTAATTTTACATTCAATAAAATAAAACACTCACGTTGATGTATCTCAAAACCACTTTCAGTAGGCCGGAGCGGGCTGGTATCCGGTGACCGCGGAACTACAGAAGAAACACATATTAGCAGATATTAGAATCTAAAATCACGGAGGGTCTAGCATGAGGCATTCAGCGTACTCGTGCACGTGTATGGGCAGATAAGCTTGCAACATCCACGTGGAATTGCACGCAAACTGTCAAAATGACATAACTTTAAACTGTATAAAACAAGATAATACATTATCTAAATGCGTTTCGTCTTCATCATCACCGTCGTATTCGTTTTGCTGTTCCTGTACGCTTGTATAAATTTTACGCCATTTGTTTAAAACAGAACTGTAATCAAGGCGCCTTTTTTCCGGACTTGTGGAGCTTACCAATGATGGACCAGATCGGTCACTTCTTGTTCTTCCTCTACAGTTAAATCAATAACCTCAATTGGATCTAAAACAGAAAAGCGAAAATAATTTATTAATAAGTTTCAGGAACCCTTACAGCAGATCCCTTCTACAGACATTAAAAAGCACTGATTATGCATCTAAATGCTGTGGCCTGTATGTAAAGCGCTCGTCTCCGAACCACGTGCATTTTCATTCCAGGTTCAAATCCACGCTATGTAATAATGGCCCAAGATTAACTCATTTAAATTAAATATTTACCTTCTTGACTTAGGTTATCAACAGCAGTCCGAGGATGCACTACGTGATAAAGCAGAAATGTATGAATTAAAACAACCGATTATAAAACATGTAAAATATCCATATAAAATAATATTTACTCACAGTATTGGTTGAAGGCTTCAAAAGCAGCAGTCTCTGTAGAATTCAATTCTGTAACATAAAAGCTGATAAATTGAAAATTTTGCAGGTCACAGTTTGGCTGGCGAAGTATTACAAAAATATTGAATTACATCATAATAATAATATTTTACTTACGACAAGCCATATTTCCTAAAAAGAGTATTGTAGAGGAGTTGATCAAGGAGACGATTTACTTCGACCGCGTGTTGTCCCGATGAATAGCTTTGTGGGTGATGTTCGTAATGACCGGCGTATTTAAGTAAAAAAGATGGGGGTTGAACCAGGTGCCAGGGAACGATAAGGAGCAATAAAAAAATGGCGTCTTACTTTCAGAAACATATATATATATATATATATATATATATATATATATATATATATATATATATATATATATATATATATATATATAAAATAGTAGAAATATAAACAACCTTTATATAGTATGACCAGCTAGTTTATAAATTATTTGATTTATTAATGAGTATCGTTAAAACCGTGTATAATGTAATGAAATAACCTGAATATATATACAGATATATATACATATATAGATGTGCATTTATTATACTATGCATATCTTTAATATTGAAACATTTCACTATATATGCATGAAATACAAAAACATTGATAATATCTATTATTGTAGCCAGATAATCTATAAATAAGTATCCAGAAACACTTTTACTTGTAATATTACTGTTTTAATGATGTTATAAATGTCTCGTTATTTTAATTAAAATATCAGTTGTGTTTGGATAAAAGATGTAATATGATTATTGTAACTAATACGGTGTTTTAGACTATTGAATATACATTGACTTAATATAGATGTTTGTTATTCAGACTAGGCTAAATATCACTCATTTCAATATAATTTAATCGGGTAAAAAAATTAGATAAATACGTATTTGTCGAGTATCCAGTAGATGGTGCTAGAGGTCTATGTTTGTGCTCAGAGATGCGAGGAATGCTGGTCACTTTTCAACTTCAAAAGGGTATCGCGGAACCACCCGCTGTTCGTTTTCACAGATCTCTCTCGATCATAGTGTTTATTACTGCGGACAAACACCTATTACCTTATCACCGAGACCTGCTGGCGCTTCAAGCTGCGATGCGGAAATCTGATAGAGGTGTCATGCGTGGGTTTGTTGATTCGCATAACACAGTCAAATTCACAGAAACGTATATTGGTGGTTAATGTTAATATCAAATAAAATTAAATAGACTAAAACAAGGCGGTCAATACAGATCTTCTGTCCTATACCATATTATTATTGTAAACATAATGTGATCGCGGCAATCAATAAAATGATGTTACCGGTGATCCTTTGCCTGTCTTAAAATATGGATTACCGTAATGTAGTAATATAAAAACAACATAACCTATTAATGAGCAATAATAAAGGCAGATTCATTAAATACAATGTCGTGAATTCAAAATTTAAACAGTGTGAACCCATATATTTATATTGTGCCAAAATAATATGCAGCTCAAATCGTGTTGAGTGTTTATAATAATATTTAAGATTTTTTACATTCTTGTTCTTTTACATTAGAAATGGGTCATACAACAAAGGTAATCGTTTGTTGTTTATTATAACGTTTAAATAAAGTTAAACAACCATAATGTTCATACTGATTAAATATTTGTCTATGTTGAACAATCACTCTCTCTCACACACACACACACACACACACACACACACACCTAAACAGCCGGAAAGAGCCGCACTGAATGATAGCCCTGTAAGCCGACATTTGCATTTATTAAACAAGCGCAGTCATAACGTTCCCTTATCACATAGTACCATATAGCGATTGCGTTGTAACAGTCATCAGATAAGTCTTCTATCTTTCACAAGCTGACTTCAACCGTCTTCAAATTACCTAGACAGACACACAGCCAGAGCCAGTCCCACACCCACAGCCCTACCAGAGACACACACACACACGCACACACACACGCAAACACACACACACACGCACACACACACACGCACACACACACACACAGTATGGTCATACCAGAGCGCAGGCAGGAACACATGGGAGTTACTAATAGTTTATTAATTATAATATAATATAATATAATATAATATAATATAATATAATATAATAGTATATAATATATTAGTATATAATATAATATAAAAATTATAATTATAATAATATAATTTACTGCAATAATGTAATATAATATAATATATTAGTATAAAATAATAGCATATAATTATAACAGTTTATTGCAATAATTAAAATATAATATAATTTATTTGATTTGATTAAAATATGGTTTTAATAACGGTTGATATATTTTATTTCATTTGATTAAAATTTAATTAACTTTAATTTAATATTTTAATTAACCGGTATTATAATTTATTTAGCTTGATAAGAATCTTGATAAGAATCAATAATTTAATTACCGGAATTATTCATTTAATTAAACTGATAAGAATCTAATTACCGGAATTATAATTTAATTACCGGAATTATAATTTAATTACTGGAATTATTCATTTAATTAAACTGATAAGAATCTAATTACCGGAATTATCAATTTTATATTAAAAAGAGGCGGGTCTTAAACCGGAAGTGGGCGTGGACGTCATCAATCAAATTTTTTGACACATGCCGCCCCATATTTCTCTCACAAATAATCAGTGTTTTCAATAACAAGTGACTCCAAGATTTCACATTTAGCTGATGATTGATAATAAAGCTTGTTTGGCTTGCTGTCCCGGGAGAGAGCTCTGAGCTTATAAGATCCTCAAGCCCTGGGCTCCCTCCCGTTGCAGGGTGAGAGGGTAGTTTGAGCTCAGGTAGATCTTGATGACTCCCCCCTTGCTTATTGTAGCTAAGTGTCAAATATGGATGCTGAGAAGAGGTGTACTCAGAGCTTGGCTAAAAATATTTTGGATTAATTGTTTAGGGTGCTTGTTTTTGAACTGTGGGAGGAAACCGGAGGACCCAGGGAAAACCCACGCAAGCACTTGGGAGAACGAGAAAAACTCGCACAGAAATGTCGCCTGACTGGGAAGGGAATTTAAACCAGGGCATTCTTGCTGTGAGGCAACAGTGCTAATCACTGACCACCGTGTCGCCCGTTTGAAAGGCGTTCTTTAAGACGAAGATATTGAAATGAGAAAACTCTGGTTATTTAGAGTTAAGAACTGTCTGATAGGATAATTAGTCATGAGCTAATGCTGGAACAGCTGTGAACAATCATAAGCACATGATCCTCTCAAAATTTGTTTATAAATAAACTTCACTTCAAGAGTTCACACTTAGCTGATGATTTATAATAAAGCTTGTTTGATTAATAAAGCTTGTTTGGCATGCTGTCCCGGGAGAGAGCCCTGAGCTTATAAAATCCTCGAGCCCTGGGCTCCCTCCCGTTGCAGGGCGAGAGGGGAGTTTGAGCTCAGGTAGATCTTGATGACTCCCCAAAGTAGCCTTTTACGCTCGTGACAGCAGCAGTGTATCGATGAAACCCCCTAAGAGGCATATAACAATGCTATATCCAGATATCCGGCTGCTGGATATAACTTTGTGGAAGATGTTAGAGAAGAGATGCTCTTGCTAGAGCTAAGTTGGAAAACGACTCCGCGGGAGTCTAGGCAGTAGCGTGGGAGGGGCTGGGAGTAACTCCTGTGGGTGTCGAGACTCTAGGAAGACTCCTGCGGGAGTCCGAGCCAGGGTGGGCGGGGCTTCCACAGGAGTCAGGGAAGATTTTTTGAACGGCGAAGACTCCTGCGGGAGAGGGGTGTGAGTTGGGGGGGGTGGGGGGGGGGTATAGAACTCTAGTGGGAGTTGAAGCTAGGGGGACTCCTTGGGAGTCAGATCTGGGGGAGTGAGGACCTGTGCAGAAGGAAGGAATGGATAGTGGATGACTCAACACTAGAAGAATGAAAGTTAGCGGAAAAATTGTGCTAAAGGAAGAAAAGTAGCAGAGGAACTCGACGCTGTAATAGGAGGGGGAGGAGGGGGAGAAGTGAGAGAAAAAGATAAAAGATATTTTTGGGGGAAAAGGTAGCGGAAGCACTCAATGCTGTAAAAAGAAAAGAAGGGGTGCATAAATGCCGGAAGGGAGATAGAAAGAGGGACGGAGGATCTCAACAACAGAAAGAAGAAAAGTGGAGAATTTTTTTTCTCTAGTGGCCGGTTGACTAGGGGCGGTGAGACTCCTGTGGGAGTCGAAGCTCGGGTCGACCCCTGTGGGGGACAGAGCTATGGGGGTGCAGGGTCTAGCAAGAGATGGAGGGAGGGAGGGGGCAGTGAGGGCTCTTGCTAGAGTGTGGCTGCTAAGGGGTGGGCTGGGGATAGGCTTGGTGGGACCCCTGCGGGTGTCGAAGCTCTGTGAGACTCCTGCGAGAGTTAGAGCCTTGGTAAGCAGGAGGGGTAGGGAAGCGGAATATAGCTCACGCTTTGAAAGGATGGAAGGAAGAGATTATGAAAGGTAGCTAAGAGGCTACTTGAAGGGGAAATGGGAGGAAATGGCAGAGTCATGCTCGTGCCCTTGAACTCTGGTTGTTGAATATCGGCTGGAGAGGATCAGCTGGGCTTCCTTGAGATTGTAATGGCTGAAGTGGATGTAGGATTTTTTTATTTTTATTGGGAGAATATGTACAATTACAGAATGTTTGTAAATATAAAAAAGATCCACCACATTCTACTTATGCAAAAAATAAATAAATAAATAAATTAAAACAAAATATTTCCTTCTATAATTATTGAGTACAAGTGATTATATTACAACTAAATGTCTATATGTATATGTATATATACATACATACACACATACATACACGCAAACATACATACATACATACATACATGCATATACACACATTTTTTTCCTTGGTCAACTAACACAATACAAAGTCTACACATGTATATGTAAACCATTATCTGAATTGACAGGAAAAAAAAAACTTAGTTACCATTACAGAAGGAAAAAAAATAACAAAAAATATACATTAACTCAAATAAAATAGATCACAGTATTTAAACGAAAATAATACTTTATAATACCACCCCCACCCGACTTGTCTGTTCCCATCTGTAGTGCACATCTGTAAGGAAGATTACTGAAACTGGGAGCTGCCATACAATTTAGCAATGTCCCCATCAAACAACTGTTCCATCTCTCCTTTCCAAGTACTTTATGAAAGGTTCCCATATTTTAAAAAATTTAAGCTTTTATTCTGTAAATGGTACCCAATTTCAGAAAAGACATTAAATATTTTGCACCAAAAGTCCTGTAAGCTAGAACATAAGGCATAACTATGATGCAGCAATGCATCAGATATTTTGCATTTATCACATTTTGGGGAGACGCTTTGAAATATTTTAGAAAGCTTTGTTTTTGAGTAGTACACTCTATGTAGAATTTTGACTTGGATGAGATGGTGTCCGGAGTTTATGGAACAATTATGAATTTCTTCCAGACACTCTGTTCATCTTTCATTAGTAATCTCTGATCCTAGCTCATCTTCCCATAGCTTTTTGATTGTGGATGTTGTGGGTGATTGGTGGGCTTGAAGGATGTTTTATATGCGGGAAATCATTTTCTCCATTCCAAAATGGTCCTTCAGACAAATGTCAAGACAGAAAGGATTGATTGTTGTGGATTTCAAGTAAGAGTGTACATAGTTCCTGACTTGCAAGAACCTGAAAAATTACTTCTGTGAAGCTTATATTTTTCTTGGATTTCTTGAAAGGTGGCAAAAGCACCATTTTGGTAAAGATCACTAACTGTGTGAATTCCTGCATCTCTCCATTGGTAAAAGCATTTATCTAGTGTAGAAGGTATAAAGGAGGGCTTATCAGCTATTGTAATTGATAAAGGTAGTGGCTCCAACTTAAAATAAGATTGGATTTGTCTCCAAGTGCGGATAACACTGTTAATAACAGGGTTGTTTCTATAAATTTCTTTTTTAGATCTTATTGGTGAAAGAATGACAGCACCAAGATCGTAAGGGGTACATTCATCCTGTTCTATGCCGAGCCAATCCAGTTGTCTAGAGTTATCATTTAGTATTATTGATATAATTCTGAGATTAGCTGCCCAGTAATAACAGCGGAAGTTTGGGAAGGCCAGACCCCCCACATTTCTAGCTTTGGAAAGATGCACTTGTTTAATTCTGTGGTTTTTATAATTCCAAATAAAGGGCAAAGTAATTTTGTCAAGTTGTATAAAAAAGATTTTGGGCTAAACACTGGTATGTTTTGAAACAAATATAGTAGTTGTGGCAGGAAAATCATTTTAATGGCATCTATTTTACCTATTATTGAGAGGGGGAGGGTCCTCCAGAACTGAATATTTGATTTAGTTTTTCTAAGAGAGGAGTAAAATTAGCTTCTTTTAAAAAGCTAAACTTCTTTGTCATGGCTATTCCTAAATAAGTAAATCTATCAATGGCTAATTTAAATCGAAGTGGGTAAATTTGTGAGAGATCCTTAAGGCCGACTGGCATGAGTTCACTTTTATTTAAATTAATTTTATAACCTGAGAATGAGCCAAAATGTTCAATAAGTTTTAGTATAGCTGGAATACTAGTTGCAGGCTTAGTCACGTATAAAAGAACATCATCAGCGTACAATGAGATTTTGTTCATTGTGTTTTTAGTGTTAAGTCCATGAATTTTCTCATTCATTCGAATTGTTTCCACTAGGGGTTCAATGGCCAGGGCAAAAAGAACCGAGGAGAGTGGGCAGCCTTGACGTGTACCCTTAAATAAATCAAAAGGAGGTGACAAAATTCTGTTTGTGAGTATTCGTGCCCTAGGATTTTTATATAGAGTTTTTAACCAAGAAATGAATCTTTCCTCCAGTTGAAATTTTTGTAAAATGGCAAATAGGTAAAGCCACTCTATCCGGTCAAAGGCCTTTTCGGATTCTAAGGACAAGATCACTAGGACAGACCGGTCTGTTTGGGAGGAGTATAGTATATTAAACAATCGACGTAGATTGTTAAAAGAGTTACGGCCAATCTGGTCAGGTTTTACTAGTTTTCCTACCAATGTGTTCATTCTGATGGCTATTGTCTTGGCTAATATTTTTTGATCCACATTAACGAGGGATATTGGCCTATACCCCTCAACCTCTTCAGTATCTTTTCCTTTTTTGGGTAGAACTGTAATTACTGCTTCATTAAATGACTGGGGTAGTTGTCCCTCCTCCAGAGCTTGGGAGAACATATTAAGCATATAAGGTGTTAACAAATTGTTTAATCATTTATATACCTCACAGGAAATTCCATCAGGGCCGGGGGTTTTACCTCCTGTAAGTGACTTTATATAGTATTCTTTATTTCCTCTAATGTAAAATCTGCTTCGAGAAATTCTCTATCATTTTTATCTAGCGGTGGTAAATTACAGCTGTTTAAAAATGTTTCTATAGCATTGGAATCTTTGTTAGAATCACTTGAATATAGAGATTCATAATATTGTTTAAAACGGTTATTAATTTCTGTGGGGGGTAATAAGTCCCAAATTTTGATTTAATTTGATGTATATATGTAAATATATAGTGATTTATCAGTTTTAATATTTCTTTATATAGATCTAAAGAAGGTGTTATAGCATTCTTCTCATCTAGTTGTTTTTATCTAGTATATTCTTTGCCCCTTTGAATTATATAAAACAGCCTCTTAGATATGCTTTAAAAGTGTCCCACAGAAGTAAAGGAGAGATGTTTGGTTGGTTATTAGTTTCAAAACTGGCCTTAGATGAAAAGGAAGAAAAAAAAGACTGACTTATCCACCTGGCTCTTAGCATCGGATAAAGACCCTTTTTAAAATGCGTCTCTTGTAAGAATATAATGTCTGTGTTCATAGATTTTAAATGAGAAAACACTTTGCTGCGTTTATTAGGATGATTTAAGCCTTTAACGTTCCAGGAGGCAAAATTCAGAACTCCCACTCCCTTATCTGTTTTTTTTAACCAGGTAAGCTGCCATCCCATCCAGTATCTATTATTGTACCCACTTCCCCAAGTATGCACCCCCAGACGGAACCAGATTTGCCATCCCCTCCCAAAGGGAACATTTAAAAAACTAGAAAAAACAAAACAAGAACATACCTGAAAATCCAGGTTTGAGTATACATCAAAACCGAATTTCGTAAAACAAACTTGGTATAAGACACTCCCAACTGGCCTTAGCTGACTAACAGGAGCTTAGTGAACAGTTCCTTTTTTATAATAAATTTTCTTCTGCACATGTAAACAGCTTGATTTTTAAAGTCCAAATCGCGAAGCGTATGAACATTGTGAAAAAAGGTAGCGTAAAGAAAGTATGTTAAAGTTAGAAAAGCACAGCGTTACGATCAGCATTGCACTGTTTGCACAGTCTCCAAGGGTATTATGGCACGTTACCCTCACCAAAATGCTGTTCTGCATATTCAATTGCCTTGGCAGTGTCGGTAAAGTATTTTTCTTCTCCATTGTGCGTGACCCGTAATTTCGATGCATACAGAAATCCGAAACGGATGCCTGGTTTATCTCGCAGTATAGTTTTCGCTTTGCTGAAACGGGCACGCTATTTCAGTATGGCTGTTGGGAGGTCAGGAAATATTAGAAGCTTTTCTCCCCTTAATGTGATGATTTTTAGCTGTGCTGCTTTTTGGATGATGTCTTGCCACTCGTGACAATAATGCATCTGGGCAACAAATGCCCAGGGATATGGAGTGTTATCGGAGCGATTCCTCAGGGATCTGTGAGCATGGTCGATCAAAGGCAGAGTTTCCAGAGAGAGCACGTTCTTCAACAGGTGCGCGATAAGGTCCGTTGTTTTGTGCCCATCCTCCTCGCCTTCTTTAACATTAAGGATTCGCAAATTTTGCCTTCTACTGTGACTTTCCAGATCCGTAAATTTTTCCGTAAACTGTGTCAAGCTGCTTGTTAAACTCTCAACCTCTTTTTGTAATTGGGAAATCGCGTCAGAAGACAAAGTTGTGCCGCGTTAAAGTTCAGCAATAGTTTTAGCTTGCTCGCTCATAAGATCTTTTATGGTGGAGATTGAGACATCCACTTCTTTCTTTATAGCCATTAATTCTGCTCTGATGGAGATCGAGAACTGATCGTTTTTTTTTTTGTCAATAGCTTCGACTATTTCTGACTTGAATAGTACGAAGTTTGATTGTAGCAAACCAAAAACATGCTACTGGATGGTTAGCATCATCAGTAAAAAGAGGAGCGAGGGGGTTAGGCTCTTCTAAAGTGTAGAAATGCTAAGAAGGTTTGGAAAGGGTGCATGGGGGAGGGGATGTAAATATAATGCCCTTTCCATGTTTGATTTGTTTTGCTTTGCTCAACAAAGAAAGGTAGAGTTTCTTTATTTAGCAAAAATAGGTCAGGTATGGTGGGGAGGGATTGTGGGATTGAGATTTTATGTCAGTTCAGAAACATCTCAATACCGAAAGGCTAGTGTGAACATGCTAGTGCTAGTGTGAACATCGAGGGTGTGGGCTGTGTGAGTGGAAATATATCCTTTGTGTAGAATGTAGATGCCTTTAGAATAGATGTGGAGTGTAATAGATTTGGATGAGGGTTAGCTTCCAGTACATGTACAGCAGATATAATGAATTATTTAGCTGATATCCATCCAAGACATCTTAATAAGGGCATGGGCAACTGTGACTAGAAGCGCGTTTTGTGCATGGTAAGAAAGCTTTGTTGTTGCAATGCGCTTGGATAGTAGAGGTTTGTCTCCAGACAAGATGGCAGATGGATGGAGAGCTGAGGATATGGGGCGTGGCTTGGCTGGTGGTCTCGGAAGTACCTATATGAGTAAGTATGAAAGTGGAGTGGAGTTAAACCCCTTGGTGATATGGAAATTTGTTTAGAAATGCAAATGAATCTAACGCTGAGACAAATGTCTTTCTTCTATTCGTAGCAGACGGGCGTGGCGTTGTTACTTTGCCATTGCATTCAACTGACTTGTCATTATAAACTTGCATTTTACACATTGTGTAAGGACATATGAGACATCATGGCATAATACGAGTGGACTTCTACATAGGTAGCGGAAATGCATCAAAAATTGTATGCTAACCACCGATAAAAACCACGAAGAGAAGATTGGACTTCTATGCTTGGTGTGTTAAAAGTTTTTCACTAGTTGGGTAATTTTTTTTTCAGAAGATAAATGTCTATCAGATGTGGCTCTGTTTTTTTTATTTTTTTGATAAATATATAAACTGCCAACATCAAGCTCTAAACTTCAAAAGTCACCTCTTAGTAGAAACTGAGTGAATGGAATGTTTGTTATGGACTTTACTTTAAACCATAATTAGATAATATTACATTTGGAATCTTAACGTGATTAGATTCACAAGCGTATATGGCCCGATTCATTCATGAGCTCTTTTGTAGCTGAGTTTATTCATAATTTTCGAGAGAGGGCGGGACCATCTCGAGTTTGGAAGCTCATTGGATGGTGACACTTCTCCTTTCAGCTATTGGCTCAATGAAGTGTCAATCAAAGATCGGCGGCCATTTTGTTGACCAAAATAACTAGTGTTTGAGTAAGGCTACGTTCACACTGCCAGGCTTAGTGCTCAAATCAGATTTTTTTTCCCCAGATCTAATGTTTTTGCATGGCTGTTCACACTGCCCTTGTTTTCAATCACTTATTTTAGATTTCAAATTCCGTAATCCACATTAGTAGTAGCAGAACAATCATTTACACTTCATGAAATACACCACGGTTGTCTGTGAAAAGGGCAATAATCATATAAGCATGATCTGACAATGTGCTTACTTCATACAGTATCACGTGTGCATAATTAGACAGTTTAGGACCATCATCTGTTCACACTACAAATCTGATATTGGCCACATTTATAAGGGCAGTGTGAACACCCATGCAAAAAAATCTGATCTGAGAAAAAATCTAATTTGAGCACTAAGTCTGGTAGTGTGAACGTAGCCTAATATTCCAGATCTCTGCTTTAAATGTTCAGATGATAAAGGTAAACTATATCACTGCCTCTGGCAATGTCCTAAATTACAAAAGTTTGGAAAAAAATAACTGAAAGTATGTCAGACATGTTTAATATTAAATCCCCTATGAATGCCAAGCTCTGTATTCTTGCTTTGTATCCTATGGAACTTACAATTGTAAAGGCAAAAATTTTGGATTTTGGTTTTCTTAAAGGTAGAAGGGCTATTGCTTCATCTATAGAATTGTGGGAAAAAGAAATATTGAACTGTATTGGACTGGAGAGAATAACTGATATTATCAAAGGCAAGCACAAGGACTTTGACCATCTTTTTAGAAACCATATGAATATTGTGTGAATTGTGTGTTTTTAAACATGTACTTCTCTGTTGTATTATTATTTTGTCATTATCCATTTTTCAATGTTTCAATTCATTATTTTTATTTATGTATATATTTTTTATGTTGTTATGTTATTTAAACGGTGACACAGTAGCGCAGTAGGTAGTGCTGTCGCCTCACAGCAAGAAGGTCGCTGGTTCGAGCCTTGGATAAAACATTCACAAAGCTCTATCTTATTAAACACCAGTTCAAGGGCATATAAGATGTATTTTGAAAAAAAAGCAGCCAAAGCATATTACAGAAAACTTTGCTGTTAAATATGTAGGCTATTTAATTTTGCAAAAGAAAAAATAACATATTGGGACACGTAAGAGAACATTCTGCTTTATTTTTTTCTTATTTAAAACAAAACCTTCAATAAAAGGAAAGCAATCAGCCAAACACAGATCAGTGTAATATTACATTAACATACAGGCAAACTGAAAAAAAAATTACATATACATACATATATATATATATATATATATACACACACACATATATATATATATATATATATATATATATATATATATATATATATATATATATATATATATATATATATATATACACACATACACATATACACAGTTGAAGTCAGAATTATTAGTCCCCCTCTGAATTATTTTTACTTTTTAAAAATATTTCCTAAATGATGTTTAACAGAGCAAGGACATTTTCACAGTATGATGTTTAACAGAGCAAGGAAATCTTATTTGTTTTATTTTGGCTAAAATAAAGCACTTTTTATTTAAAAAAAAATTATAATTTTAAGGTCAAAATTATTAGCCCCTTTAAGCTATTTTTTTTTTGATAGTCTACAGAACAAACCATTATTACACAATAACTTGCTTAGTTAGTTAACCTAATTAACCTAGTTAAGCCTTTAAATGTCACTTTAAGCTGTTTAGAAGTGTCTTGAAAAAATATCTAGTAAAATATTATTTACTGTCATCAAGATAAAATCAGTTATTAAATCTATTATGTTTAGAAATATGTTGAAAAAATATCTCTGTTAAACAGAAATTGGGGAAAAAAATAAACGGGTGGCTAATAATTTAGGGGGGCTAATAACTCTGTAACTGTATATATATATATATATATATATATATATATATATATATATATATATATATATATATATATATATATACACTCACACACAGATCTATAAATATTTGGACATAGACAAAATTCTTACATTTTTAGCTCTATACATCAACAGAATGGATTTGAACTGCAGACTGTTAGTGTAACGAGGCGTCTAAGACAGTATTAGATTCCATGTGCAGAAGTTTATTAAAGGGGTTAGGCAGAGACATCAACGAATAAACAGGCGGCAATAAAGAGTCGGCAACAAGTAAGCGGTTCCAACCAAACAACAAACACAGGCAAATTCCGACGACGTAGTGAGAGTGCAGGCAAAGGTTCAGTATAACAACAATAAGTCCAAAACAGATCAACAAACACCGAGGCAAATCCAGATCACGTGGTGAGAAGGCAGGCAAAAGTTCAAGGCAACAATAAGCAGTCCAAAACAGAGCAAGAGGGCAAAGACAGATAACGTACTTGATCAAGGCAGGCAGGGTCATACACAGGCAGGCAGTCATAAAAGTCTTTTGGAACAATGTTTGGTAATGCAGGTGAACTGGCAATACTTCGCAAGGAAGCATGGCCTGAGCTTTTGCTGAAATACAGCACAAACAGGAAGTGACTGCAGAGGGAGTGGAGCTGAGTCAGTAGTTGGGCGAGGGCTTCCTCTGCTGGCGTGGCGTTACAGAACACACACACACGGTATGTCTGGAGGCTTTGGTTCAGCAGGCATAGATGTGTCATATACCCACAGTGGGTCAGAAGTCCTAGGTTGAGGAAGTACAGGCAGTTCATTAAACCCCAGTGGGTCAAGAGGCTTGGATTCAGGAAGCACTGGCCATGTATTCAACCCCAGTGCATCAGGAGGCTTGGATTCAGGAGACACTGGCAGTTCCTTTAACTCCAGTGAGTCAGGAGGCTTGGTTTCAGGAGACACTGACAGTTCTTTTAACTCCAGTGGGTCAGGAGGCTTCGGTTCAGGGGACACTGGCAGTTCATTTAACTCCAGTGGGTCAGGAGGCTTGGGTTCAGGGGACACTGGCAGTTCATACAAGTCCAGCAGGTCATGAGGCCCTGGTTCAGGAGTCACTGGCAGTTTGTATAAGCCCAGTGGATCAGGAGGCCTTGGTTCAGGAGTCACTGGCAGTTTGTATAACCCCAGTGGATCAGGGGGCTTTGGTTCAGGGGGCACTCGCAGTTCATAATAGTCCAGTGGATCAGGAGGCTTTGGTTCAGGAGTCATTGGCAGTTTGTATAACCCCAGTGAATCAGGGGGCTTTGGTTCAGGGGGCACAGAAGGTTTATATGGTTTTTGCGGCTTTGGGAAGTCACATGGCTCTGGCAGCCATTAATGGAACTCTGTCCCTTTGTGGAACTCAGGTGACTGCGCTGGCCTTTTGTGGGATTCAGGTGACTGCTTTGGCCTTTCGTGGGACTCAGGTGATTGATCTGGCCTTTCGTGGGACTCAGGTGACTGCTCTGGCCTTTCGTGGATTTCAGAGGTGTCTGGCGCCTACCATTCGGGGAATTCAGAGTGTTCTGGCGCCCACCATTTGGGGAATTCAAAAAGGGTTTGGTGCTTGCCATTCGGGGGATTCAGGAGGATCTGGCGACTACCAATCAGGAAGTTCAGGCGGCAGTGGCGACTCTGGCGACGACTCTGGCAGCGACTGAGGATATGGCGACAAACTGCTATGAGAGTGGACAAGCAGTCCAAACCAAACAACAAACATGGGCAAATCCGTGGTGAGAAGGCAGGCAAAAGTTCAAGGCAACAATAAGCAGTCCAAAACAGAGCAAGAGGGCAAAGACAGATAACGTACTTGATCAAGGCAGGCAGGGTCATACACAGGCAGGCTGTCATGAAAGTCTCTTGGAACAATGCTTGGTAATGCAGGTGAACTGGCAATACTTCGCAATGAAGCATGGCCTAAGCTCTTGCTGAAATACAGCACAAACAGTAAGTGACTGCAGAGGGAGTGGAGCTGAGTCAGTAGTTGGGCGAGGGCTCCCTCTGCTGGCGTGGCATTACAGTTTTAATTTACATCCAAATCAGGTGAATGGTATAGGAATTACAGCAGTTTGCAGATGTGCCTCCCACTTGTTAAGGGACCAAATGTAAATGGACAGAATAATAATCATAAATCAAACTTTCACTTTTTAATACTTGGTTGTAAATCCTTTGCAGTCAATTACAGCCTTAAGTCTGGAATGCATAGACATCACCAGACGCTGGATTTCATTCCTGGTGGTGCTCTGTCAGGCCTCTACAGCAACTGTCTACAGTTCCTGCTTGTTTTTGGGGCATTTTCCCTTGAGTTTTGTCTTCAGTAAGTGAAATGCATGCTCAATCGAATTCAGGTCAGATGATTGACTTGGCCATTGCATAACATTCCACTTCTTTCCCTTCAGAAACTCTTTGGTTGCTTTTGCAGTATGTATGGGTCATTCTTCCTCTGCACTATGAAGCACTGTCCAAGCACTGTCCAATGAGTTCTGAAGCATTTGGCTTAATATGAGCTAAAAAAAATATTACCTGAAACACTTCAGAATTGCATTCTTTCTGTTAAAGAATGTTCCAAACAGTTTAGGTTCCATGCCTATTGGAACAGCCTAGAAGACAATTGTCCAATTACTTTTGGACCCTTAACAAGTAGGAGGCACATATGCAAACTGTTATAATTCCTACAGCATTCACCTGATTTGAATGTAAATACCCTCAAATTAAAGCTGACAGTCTGCAGTTAAAGCACATCTGAAGAAATGCGAAAGGAATATGCTTAGAAATGGACACACAGAGAACTGGTCAAACTTCTATATGCTCCTTGCTTAAGACTGATGCTTTTAATGTAAACCTTAATTTTGTCTTTATGTGTTATCAGGTGTTTTGCAACAAGTCTCTTGCTCGCATTAATATTATGGTTTCAATACTTATGCAGTCAATTTCAACTCTACCACAGCTAAACAAGATCATAGATGGTTCCATGTTTGATGTCCCTTGCCAAAGCTAATTTGGTGTACTAAAATGATTGTTACATTTATGTTAATACTTGTGCAACATATTAGCATTTTAAGAAACTTTAAACATTTCTGCATCAGCTTACACCCAGAATGCCTATGCAAATCACCACACTTTGTCTATAAATGACTATAAAAAGTGCCTTGGGGGAGTTCTCAATGGTCAACTCGGCTCCTGAGGGTGGTTACAAGACCACCCTTATAAAGCTGGGGACTAAGGCCGCGGCCCTAGAATCCAGGAGAACCACAGAGAACACCCAGAGGAGAAAGAGTTGTTCTATTCCAGCTCAGGACAGCTTCTTTTACTGGGTCCAGTAAAGAGACTTGGACTCTGGCAAAAATGGGTTAACCGCACAGCTCAGACATTCCCATCTCTGATAACTTTCTTTCTTTTCTTTCCGTCGAGAGTCTGCTCAAGTTCAGTGTGCCATGAATCCAAAAGTCAACACAACTACAGTTTTTGCCGCCGCAACTGAAAATCCAGACTCCACCCCACTCCAAGCCATGCGAGGACAAAAAAACTGACAACCCGCTAACCACGTGGGAACATTAGCTCAACAGACGAAGCTCTTCACATCACAAAAGGAATGCAAGTAATCCCCTCCAAATTACTACTGAACTGATGTAAACTAAATGTAACCATAAAGAAACCATAGAAGGGTTAAATAGATTATTTTTGGTTGGTCTTACAAAAGGTTTTTACATCATTACACTCTCTCAAACTCTTATATTTCTTCCTTTATTCTTCTCTACAACATGTATGAATGTGTTGAATGTGTTTGTGCTAACAGGTTTTAGTTCCTGTTACATTTGTCAATAAAGTTTCATTTTGTACAAAGAAAGGTGCCTGTGCACATTTATGAATCTAATGTCCTAAACTTCAATCTTGTTACACTGCTTAAACATAAATGGGTTGTTTTTGATAGCAATAGCCATAATTGAAGTCAACTGTCCATTTGAACAATTGCTGGAAGATTTGTTTGTTCGGATTTAGAGTCGATTTTTTGAAGCCCCGTTCAATATAATCTTTAATTCACTTTGAGCTAATTCGCTACATTTCATTAGACAATGCATAAAGTAGCCTAAAAGTAAAGTGTGCTTAATTTAAAAAAAAGTCTGGTATCTTCCAATACATTTGTATTTTTTTTATATATATTTTTTTTAATTATGAAAGTTTATTATTATGTTTGCAGTATTATGTTTAAAGATCAGAGAAAGACAAAATTTGCCCACAACCCTCCCTCAACATAGAAGTGGTTTAAAGTATGCGTCACCTTTGTCCACTTGTGATTGGATCGATTGGATCAAAGTGGCTTAATATAATCAGCCTACTTGAAACTGGTGTGTGAATGCAGGGTATGTAGGGACCTGTAGTTCAGGTGAATGACAGGAACTGTTTCTCAATGTGCATTCTTAAGTGATCTTGCATCCTCGTGTTCTCGTGTAACATCATCATCAACCACCAAAGTTCAGTTTCAATACTCAAACCACAAAAACAGGACACGTGAAAAAACGCTGATGCGTTCTTCATATCAAGGATGCATTGATGCAGACTTGAGCACAGTACTCACCCACCGGGAAGCCCCTACCCCCTACCTTAAGAATGGATTGAAGACACTCCAAAAACAGTCCAGGTGGGAGGTGGTGTAGAGGCAAATCCGGAGGAGACTGGAGTGCGGAGCTGATCGGAGGGTCTGGAGCATGGAGTTGCGGAGGTCTTGGCGCATGGAGCTGAGGCAGGCCTTGGCGCATGGAGCTGAGGTAGGCCTTGAGGCATGGAGCTGCGGAGGGAATGTGAGGCTGAGGAGTGCCTGGAATGTGGGGCTGAGGAGGCCCTTGTGCGTGGAGCAGAGGAGGGCCTGGAGTGTGGAGCAGAGGAGGGCCCGGAGTGTGGAACTGAAGCTGGGCTGGGTTAGACAACTCAAGAGGATAATGAGGCTTTGATTTAGAAGATAAAGATGGTCAGACAACTGTGGTGGGTTAGGAGGCTTTGAATCAGGAGACATACGTGGGTCAGACAACCCTAGGGGGTCAGGAGGCTTTGAGTCAGGAGACCTAGGCGGATCAGGAGACATTGGCAAGTCAGGCAGCTACATTGGCAGCTCTTCATGCTCAGGCGATGGCATCAATGGCTCCTACAGCTGTAGCTCTGGTGGCGGCCACTCTTGTGTTCAGGCTGTAGCTCTGGCAGTGGCAGCCATTCTTGGAGCTCAGGTGGTGGCATCAACAGCTCTTACAGCTCTAGCTCTGGTGGCAGAATTGATGATACCTGCAGCTGTAGGTCTGGTGGAGGCCACTCTTGATGTTCAGGCTGTGGCATCAATGGCTCTGGCATCGACAAGAAGCTCTGATTGCAGCCTTTTTGTGAGCAGGAAGGACTAACGGTGGCCATCTTGGGCATCGGTATACTGGCGGCAACTATTTTGTGTAATGGAAGGCTGTCGGTGGCCATCTCGTGCGTTGGCGTGGTTGTGTTAGGGACTGGTGAACTGGCACTTTGTGAGTGTAAGCCATAAACTCATCGGGCTTTAGGACCATTGGATCAGCATGAGCACGAAGAGCCGCCAACACAGTGAGAACTAGGACTCTCTTCTTTTGGGAACCAGAGTGAGATCAGCATTTTCTGAACGACAGGAATACAGTTAAGTTCAGTGTTGAGGTCTGTGATGTTGTGAGTGACAAGGCCCTCTGTCAGATACTCACAGTTAATCTGGAGCCCAGTAGTTCCAAAGTGCCAAATTGATTTAGTGCATTGAAGTCCAGTGGGGTTCATGCTAAGGTATCCATCAATTCTATTCAATTCAATCAGGGCTGGACTGGGGAAAAAAAATCGGCCCTGGCATTTTGGGCCAGAGCGGCCCACTAAATTCAATCAAAATGCTATCTCTCTATGCACGTCCAATATTTTTATCAACTCATATTCTATAAAACACAAAAGCCATATATATGAAATAAATAAACAAATAAATACAAACTTTAATCTCAATTAATTTCTGTATACTGTCCATAAAGATATTTGTTGAGTTCTAAAAAATACACTATTCATTCATTTATTTTTCTTCGCAAAAGTCCCTTATTTATCAGGGGTTGCCACAGTGGAATGAACTGCCAACTATTCCAGCATGTTTTATGCAGCAGATGCCTTTCCAGCCACAACCCAATATTGGAAATCACCCATACACACTCATTCACACACACTCATACACTACAGCCAATTTAGCTTATTCAATACACTATTCACTCAGCCTATATTCAATAATAAACATAACAAAAACTGCCTGCTAATGCATGGGTAAATCTTCAAAGGGAACAGTGTTACAGTTTAACCTCTTTTACCTCATCCTGCTTGCTGTTTCACTATCTAAACAATGAAAACATAAGTCAAATTTGTTTTCATTTTGATATTATGATTAACAGACACCAAACAGCCCTTGTGTAGCTGCATATTTTTATGAGCATCATCTTCACACTGCATATTTATAACAAAACAGGGCTTAAATATAACTGTCTCCTTTGATTTGCATTGAAAAGAATGAACTTTACCCTGTCTCTTTTGCAGAATTTCAGTTTTAATAACCAATAATGGCCATTATAACAGTTATAACGTACATTAAATTTACACGATAAAGGTAAGCAATCAGTCAATGTGCAGAATCAGTGTATGTGGTTACATAAATTAATATATTAGCTTATCTTTGCACTCAGCCAAAACAGTTAACTGAGAACAAGTGATTCAAAAGACATAAGAATTGTTAGATAGAGACAACAAGATGAATTCAATATCACGTTTAACAACTATAGTGAGATGAGATCATCCAGCAGATGAACTGTCTGACATGCACTATACTCTCACCTGGGGTTTATGCTCACCCGCTGAACTAGTGGCTGCAGCTCTGGGCAGAGAGTGTGTGGTCACGTGATTTGCGTTTTTTAGCCGTGTACTAGAATGAACAGAGAACTTTTCAGAATCGCTAAATGAAACGCCGGTGTATTTCCCGCGATTTCTCTGCGCCCCCCTTGCGTTTCTTCTCTCTGACTTTCGACTATTTGACAAATACACACAGACGACGCACGCTCACACGGAAGTCCACGGAGTTTGTGATTGGGCCAGCCCAATGTCAATACCGAAAAGAGCCAATGGGCTTCAGAGTGTCACATGGGCCGGCAGAAAGGACAGAAAAGGCAGGAAGGAAATAAGGCAGAAAAAAAACGATAGGCTGCTAAGCCTTTTATGGGCCGATCAAATCATAAGACGATGATCAGCCCGGCCCAAAAAGTACGTCGGCCACCGGGAAAGTGCCCAGTCTGCCAGATGGCCAGTCCGCCCCTGAATTCAATTCAATTCAATTCACCTTTATTTGTATAGCGCTTTTACAATGTAGATGTGTCAAAGCAGCTTCACATAAAGGTCCATAGTAAATTGGAACAGTGTAGTTCAGTTTAGTTTAGCTCAGTTCAGTGTGGTTTTAAAAATCACTACTGAGAGTCCAAACACTGAAGAGCAAATCCAACGATGCACAGCTCTACAGATCCCGGACCATGCAAGCTCGTGGTGACAGCGGAGAGGGAAAAAACTTCACTAATTGGCGAAAGTGAAGAAAAAAACCTTGAGAGAAACCAGACTCAGTTGGGCTCGACAATTTTAATTTCTCCACTGGCCAAACATCTTGTTGCAGAGCTGCCAGTCTCAGCGGCAGAGACTGGAAGCTGGCCTCAGCGAAGACTTTATCTGTCCCTGGAGCGTCACAGGAATCAGTCTCATGTTCTCCACTCCTCCATGACCACCACAGTAGCTGCTCAGGATACGGCCTGGTCCAGGAAATGGAAACCTTGGGCTCATCTCGTCGTTGGTCTTGGATTCGAATCAGTGACTCTAAATAGTCTGAGGGCCTCGGGAAGAGTCTCCCCAGGTGGAAATGGAGAATAAAGAGAATAATTAGCGTAGCTGCTGTTCATTAGTGTATATAAACATGATGCAGAAACCTGTGGTGGAAACCTGCTAAGTGGTGCACTGAGTGTATGCTTACTAAACAGATAGGTCTTTAATCTAGTTTTGAATTGGGAGAGTGTGACTGAGCCTCGGACGTTTTCAGGAAGGCTATTCCAGAGTTTTGGAGCTATAAATGAGAAGGCTCGACCTCCTTTACTCGACTTTGCTATTCTAGGTACTACCAGAAGCCCTCTGACTTTTGAGATCTTAAAGAGCGAGTTGGATTGTAGCGAGACAGAAGGTTGGTTAGATAAACAGAAGCTAGATTATTTAAAGCTTGTAGGTAAGAAGCAATATTTTAAATTCAATACGAAACTTAACAGGCCAGCCAGTGTAAGAAGGATTAAAATTGGGGTGATATTGGGGGTCACAACAACCTGGAGCTCAACACGCTTAAAACAGTGAAGATGATAGTGGACTTCAGGAGAAACCCCCCCTGCTCTCCCCCCACTGAGCATCATGGACAGCATTGTGTGCAGCAGTGGATGTCATTCAGTTCCTGTGCACCACCATCTCTCAGGACCCTCACATTGACTCTATTGTCAAAAAAGCTCAACAGAGGCTTTGTACTTTCTTCGTCAGCTGAGGAAGTTCAACCTCCCAAAGGAGCTGCTGAAACGTTCTACACCTCTATCATTGAATCAGTCATCTGCACATCAATAACTGTCTGGTTTAGACCTCAGGCTACTAAATACAATCTCCAAAGACTACGTCGAATAGTTCGGACTGCTGAGCGAATCACTGGTTACAACCCTTCCTAATCCCCAAGAACTGTACTTATCCAGAGCGAGCAGAAGGGCTGCCAAAATCACTCTGGACCCCCTCACACCCAGCACACTGCCTCTTTGAACTTTTACCTTCTGGTCGACGCTACAGAGCAACTGCACACTCAGAACAGCCCGACACAGAAACAGTTTCTTCCTTCAGGCAATCCATCTCATGAACACTTGATGATTAACTATTGCGCAACCAAACATCACTACTTGCTATACACTTTTATACTGTAGGACTCAAATAGTCCATTGCATGTTCAAAAATTGACGGAGATCTGAGTTGAAAATTAAGAAGTTTTATTTTGAATGCAAGAAGTTAGAGAGTACAAGTTCTGCACAGGAGAGATGTAACCTCAGTTCAGCTCTGATTTTTTTAGGCTCTCCTTCATGCTTTTATACTGTCTTTCGCACATTATCTAATCCCAAGCCTTGACAGTTTGACCATTCAGCAACCAGACGTTCCTCTTTCTGGTATCTGTGTATCTTCTCTTGACAGTTGACCTTGCAGATGTTTCAGAGCACGTACACACAGCTCATACATTCTGTCATCCTCAAAACTATCTGCACTTTTATACACCCATACCCAATAACAGAATGTACTGTTCTCAGCAACCTTCAGCAATAATATACTGTAGCAGTTAATTCCTAAAAAAGAAACCCTTTATGTCTGTATTTATTAGCAAATGTTAACAAAGCCTAACAATAAAAAATGCTATCCTTCAATCCCTCTCTTGGCCTCTGAAAAGAGGCCACATCACTTTAAAACACTTAAAAATCTCAGAATACTTGGTCCAATATGTCCAGATGAGCTTGGGTCGAAAACCTCGGTGAGGAAAGACACCCAAGCGGCCCCCTAGTTGACTTATGGGCAGCCACCACATGTTCACCGGAAACATCATATCAGACCATTAAGAAAAATAAAAGCAATAAACACAATCATAACAGTCAAACAATGATGGTCCCTAAAATTCCCTATAAACCAGTGTGCTCAGGCTGGACTGGCCGAAAACCCCTGTGGGGAAAGTCACCCAGTCGGTCCCCTAATTGACGTTGGGCAACCACAACATGTCAGCTGAGTCAATCACACTGAAATTATCTAGACTACAAACATTTCAGTAATCAAAATTCAAATCTTAACACATTTTCAAACAGCAAATTTCTCAAACATCAATATCTAAAAAACACATAACTTGTGATGAATCAGCATCTGTAAAGAAGCACAGTTATTGGGAAAAAAACAAACATTTATAAGTCATATTCCTCCTCCTCTTCCTCCTCCTCATTATTTCCAGGAGATACCAGCAGAGGCATTGTGTAAGGGGGTGGAGCTCCATCTTTCTTTTCAATTGCTGCTATTATCACCCTGTTACACAATGTTCTGATACACGGGATGCAACAGCATCCACAGGTCACTATTATGGCCACAAAGGTAGCTATAGAGATCAAAATTGATGTAAACATGGTTTTATAGTCTGATCAAAACAAACATATACGTCATATCCTTGCCACGAACTATTGTGTCCCCCACAGTCAATTACCTGACATAGATCAAATGTGTAAGATGTCGTCTCTCCCTTTACATATTCTATGGACAGCCCTCCATAATACTTGGAACACCTCTTTTCTTTCCCTAGGGATCTTTTTACTCTGGTTGGTTTTACAGTTACGGTTTCATTCCTGTTCTGACTTTTTCTACTCCCAGAATTGTCCCCACTATTATCAGTGCTACTATCCCTATTGCCCCCAGTAGCTTCCAGTTTTCCCACAACTTGACCCTCATGTTTTATTGATGCTGGTTTTCCTTATTATTCAATTCTGATCCTCCCTTTATCTTATTTTTCACAGCGTTATTGTGTTAACAGCAAGTAATATATCATATCAAAGCTACAATAAAAAATAGCAAGCAAGTAAACTTATTCTAACGTATAAACTGAAATGGTTATATTTGGCCTTTAAATGTCTTTTCAATAATGTGGAAACTCTATAGAATTCCAACTTGTCCAAACCACACCCCAGCCGGGTATTGACAATCTGGTGATGTAATTTGTCACACCACGTTCTCATGCAGATTAGACTGCTCTCAAAGTCCTCATATGTGGGTAGGTCTCTGCAAGTGTTTTTGTGATCAGGTGGAAAACTATTCTGTCTGCCTCGTGAGTTATAGCACAGTCACCTTTCTTTTTTTTTCTGGGCCTTTACCTTGTCAACCCCATATCTTTCTCTGAATTTTTTCGCTATGCCCGCTCCAAATGCACAGTCTGCACTGACACAATGGGCTACAGCTTCTCCTTTAGGGGCTGTGAATAAATCCCCAGTTTTGTGGACCACCGGCAAAGTTTGTAGGTTACTTTGTGATGGATGAAAATTTATCGTGGTATGTGTTTGTGTGTCACCTCCTTTTGTGGTACCCTCACTCCCTCCTGCACCTCCTGTGGTATCCTCCCTCTCTTGGACCTGCGAAGCAAGGTCCACTCTGGTGTCGTTCAATGATCTGGACGGCGGGTCCCGGACAGCACTGGCTCAGATGGTACCAAGTGTCACCTTTTCCTGCAAGACGAACACAGTGAGAGGTGCGTGCAATTACCTTAATTGGAGCAGACCAGCGAGGCTCTTTCCATTTACGCCTGTAGATTCTCAATCTCACCCAGTCCCAAGTTCGGTCAGGTAGGGGTGCTGGATATTCGTGTCCCCTAAAATCAGTTGGTAACATTTTGTCAAAAGATTCAATTAGAGCAGTCAATTTGTCATAGTAAATTTTGTGTGATAACGGTTGTACTGGTTCCAATTGTAGTGGGGTCAGTGGGCCAGGAAATTGGCGACCAGTCAACAGTTCAAAGGGCTGTATCCTGTTGCCCTACTCACAGAGCTCCTTACTGACATCAAAGCCAGTGGAAGAGCAGCCAACCATGTCAATTTAGTCTGTGCACAGATTTTAGCCAATTTGTTTTTCAATGTTAGATTCAACCGCTCAACCTTACCTTGTGACTGTGGGTGATAGACTGCCCCGAAATGGTGTACTAAACCCAATGCCTTTTCCACATCAGCCAGATGTTCATTTTTAAAGTGTGAGCCGTTGTCAGATCTGACCCGCTTGGAAAACCATGACGTGGGATGTAATGGTTTATCAGACATTTAATGACAGCAGTGCTGTCTTCCTTGCCCACCGGGAAGGCCTCTGGCCATCCAGTATATGCATCAATCATAACAAGCAAGTATCGTTTACCATTTACCCTTTCAATCATGTCAGTGAAATCAATTATAACTTCATCTCCAGGGCCATTTGCCAATGGGAACGATCCCTGAGATGGTTTCATAGTTGGTTTGACATTGTGCATCTGACAGATGTCACATGTCTTATGTATCCAGAAATTAGGTGTGGCATAAAAGGATGCCACCATGATTGCAATGCTCGCGACATTTGCTTATCACCACAGTGTGCATGTGTGTGGGCTTCTTTCAACACGCTTGGGACTAGTGACACTGGGAGCAAAGCTCTACCATCAGGTGCTGTCCAAAGGCCATCATCATGTCTGATTGCCCCTTTGTTTTTCCACACAGACTTTTCTTCAGGAGCAGCCATGTCTTGCTGCTCAGATAAGAATTCTCTTGAGAATTCTGGTAGGAGGGATGTCACGTCTGGCTCAGATGTGACCACAAACTGACCCTGTAGGTAGCCTGAGGCACGTTTTGCCGCCAAGTCTGCTGCTTCATTCCCTTTTATATTAGGTCAGTTCCTTGAGAATGACCAGTGCACTTGATAATAGCCACTTTGTGGCAACATTATGGCTTCCGAGAGCTCTCTTGCTTCTTTCTCATGAGTAATAGGCCGGCCAGAAGAAGTTGTGAATCCACATCTGATCCACACAGGCAGCTCCACGTGGGCTGTGGACACTGCATATGCAGAATCAGAGTGATGTTGACAGACTGTCCTTTTGAGTGTCTCAATGCATTGATTAGGGCCAATAGTTCTGCTTTTTGTGCAGATTGTTTGCCAATTAGGGGTTCCAGATTGTATGGTGACCAATTGATCATTCTGTAATTTAACCACAGCAAAGCCTGCTTTCAGAGTTCCATCATCTGCCCTTGGCAGCTATCATCTGTAAACAGTGTTATTGGGTTGTCTGTTTCAGGAAGTGGGGAGGCATTCAGGCCCTTATTTTATTTTTAGCTGACTTCCTCTCCTCAAACTGCAGTTTCAGAAGTTCTTTTGCAGCTTTAGCAACTCACTTCCCTCTTTGCTCTTTCTACTGCTTTGTCTATGAAATCTACTGCATACCTTTCCATTTAGTATCATCACTGCCTGGTACCTCAGAGACTGTTCCATGGCTGGGTCACACCAGCAGGAGCTCCTTGTAACACTGCTGCCCTGAAAATTCTATTAGTAACAGAGTTAGACATTTGGTTTTCATCACATGCTCTTTCAGTCTTTGAAATATCTTTTATGTATGCTGCTCCTTTTTACCATCCCAATGTTTAAATTTCATGTTCTCTATTGACCACTAACTGCCTTCGGCTGCTGGCTTATAGTTGGGTTTTACGGGGGTGAGTGATCTTAGTAGTCTCTGTATGGTGGGGGCAGTGGGCGTTGCTATCTGATCAGTCTTCGCCTCAGCCTCAACTTCCTATCTTTACTCAGTTTGGTTTCAGCGTCCTTACTGTTCACTTCCCTTTTCTTTGGTTTCAACACAGTTCTGCAAGTGTGACCTAGACCATCTTCTAAATTTTTCTAACTGTTTTCCTTTCTTTGCATGGGCTCGCTTGTGCAACAGCCCTACTTCCTCTTTTCTCTGTCTTAAAACAGCTTCCTGTGCTCTTTTCTCTTTATTCCACTTTCTGAAACAGAGATCCCTTTTTGTCCATACAATCAGTACCATAATGTTCAATAATTTCGCGCGTACATTCTCCTAGTTCTTTTATCTGTTTTTCCTATCTTTTTTATCAGTTTGTGCCAATAAGATATCTACCATTTTATCCCATGTTGTCTTAAAGGAGGACAATCATATTCCTCACATTCTCTATTGAATTCCCCTTCCATTTCGTTTATTGTTTTATTTTATCCCTACACTCTCACTATTTCTCAATTCACTAAACCTGCTATCCTTGAGAAATTCCGATGTATTTACCCTGATAATTGGAAATATGAATGACTTCGTCAAGACAGGCAATTTCCAATTTATTTGCCTATTTAGGGAACAGGACTTCTCCGTAAATCTAAAGATTCACCCTAAGTGCCTATTTAGGGAACAGGACTTATCCGTAAATCCTAACGATTCACCCTAATTGCCTATTTAGGGAACAGGACTTCTCCGTAAATCCTAACGATTCACCCTAACTTTCTCTATCAAAACTTATCACAATTCATTCTTCTCTTTTTATTTTTTAATTTTTATGTAGTCTGTAACCTCCTGCATGCATCAAATGTATCAAAGAAATGAACAACGTATTTACCGATGCCAAAAGCCACTTATTTAGAATGTTCAATAGCAGAATTTTAGAAAAAGGTTTCTGCTTACCTTTCTTTTAGAGAGGCGCCTCTGGATTTGGCATCAGAAATAAACGTCCATCTATTTGACAGTCTCCAGTCAATCACGTCGTCGGGTCACCAATTGTAGGACTCAAATAGTCCATTGCATGTTCAAAAATTGACGGAGATCTGAGTTGAAAATTAAGAAGTTTTATTTTGAATGCAAGAAGTTAGAGAGTACAAGTTCTGCACAGGAGAGATGTAACCTCAGTTCAGCTCTGATTTTTTAGGCTCTCCTTCATGCTTTTATACTGTCTTTCGCACATTATCTAATCCCAAGCCTTGACAGTTTGACCATTCAGCAACCAGACGTTCCTCTTTCTGGTATCTTTGTATCTTCTCTTGACAGTTGACCTTGCAGATGTTTCAGAGCACGTACACACAGCTCATACATTCTGTCATCCTCAAAACTATCTGCACTTTTATAACCCATACCCAATAACAGAATGTACTGTTCTCAGCAACCTTCAGCAATAATATACTGTAGCAGTTAATTCCCTTAAAAAAGAAACCCTTTATGTCTGTATTTATTAGCAAATGTTAACAAAGCCTAACAATAAAAAATGCTATTCTTCAATACACATATACACTTATTTAACCACACACTTTACATGCCACTTTGCACATAACAGCTGCACATATAACGTTGTATATAGTAATAAACACGTACATACACTTGTCAATTTGTATATTTGCACTCACTACTTCTATTTTTTTAAATATATTTATTATCTCTTTTTGCCCTGTCTCTGTTATCCGTTGGACTGTAGAAGCTCTGTCACGAAAACAAATTCCTCATATGTGGGAACATACCTGGCAATAAAGCTCTTTCTGATTCTGATATGATCAAATTTTCTAGACCTAGTAAAAACTCTGGCAGCTGCATTTTGTACTAATTATATTATATATATATATATATATATGTGTACTAATAGAGGATGCTGGGCAGCCAGCAAACAGTGTATTACAGTAGTCCAGCCTAGAAGTCATAAAAGCATGGACTAGCTTTTCTGCATCTGAGATGGAAAGCATACTTCATAACTTAGCAATATTTCTCAGATGAAAGAAAGCAGTTTTTTGACATGGGATATATGATTTTTTTAAAGTTAAATTGCTGTCTAATATTACACCCAGATCTTTTATAGTAGAGCTAACACTAACTTTGTATCCCTCAAATTGTAGGTCGAGTTGTGAGATATGCTGTGTACAGGATTTAGGCCCAATAAGTAATAATTCTGTTTTGTCTGGGTTTAAGAGAAGATAATTGTTAGTCATCCAGTCTTTAACATCTTTAATACACGCAGTTAGCTTAGACAGTTTAGACATCTCGTCAGGTTTAGTTGAAATATATAATTGAGTACCATCTGCATAGCAGTGAAAGCTGATCCCATGTCTTCTAATAATGTCTCCCAGGGGTAGCATGTATATTGTAAACAGCAAAGGGCCTAAAACTGATCCTTGAGGCACCCTGTACTTTACTGGGCTGACTTGTGAAGGCTGTCCATTAATATTCACAAACTGGTAATGGTCAGCTAAGTATGACTTAAACCATTGTAGAGCCTGTCCGGTATTTATGAGGATACCGTGGTCAATGGTGTCAAATTCTGCACTAAGATCGAGTAAAACTAATAGCGAGATGCACCCTTGGTCAGCAGCTAAGAGTAAAACATTGGTTATTTTCACTAATGCAGTTTCTGTACTGTGATAAGCTCTGAAACCTGACTGAAACACTTCAAAAAACATTGTTAGTCTGCAGAAAGGAGCATAATTGAGCAGAAACAACTTTTTCTAGCATTTTAGACATAAATGGAAGATTTGAAATAGGCCTATAATTAGCTAAGTTGCTGGGGTCCAGTTGTGGTTTCTTAATAATAGGCTTAATAACAGCTAACTTGTAAGGACTTGGAACATGGCCTAAAGATAAAGAAGAGTTGATAACGTTAAGAAGAGGTTCTCCTATAACAGGTAGCAATTCTTTCAGTAATTTTGTTGGAATTGGATCCAACATACACGTAGCTGGTTTAGAACTATTTATAATTTTATCTAGTTCTTCCTGTTCTATGATTTTGAAGCACTGTAGGTTATTTTGATTCGGTGGGATGTTTACTGGATCTGAAGTATAAGGCGGTGCAGAAAGTTTAATATTTCCTATTTTCTGTCTAAAGCCTTTTATTTTATTACTAAAAAAATTCATGAAGTCATCACTACTAATTTGCGGTGGAACATTTTGTTCCAAAGATGACCGATTATTTGTTAATTTAGCAATGGTGTTGAATAAGAACCTAGGATTGTTATGATTATTTTCTATCAGTTTGCGGAGGTCTTCAGCCCTGGCAGATTTTAGAGCCCTCCTATAGCTGGACATACTGTCTTTGTACGCAATTCTAAAAACTTCTAAATTAGTTTTTTTTTCCATTTACGTTCCAGGGCACGGGTTACTGCTTTGAGAGCGCGGGTTTGACTATTATACCATGGTGTAGTTTTATTCTCTCTATTCTCCAGTGATCAGTGAGGGCTGCATCGCACAGCCCCTACCCCCTACCTAGAATTATCTCTATTCTCTCTTTTTTAGTATGATGGGTGCCACAGTATTTAGAGTGCTAGTAAAGATGGCATCCATACTGCTGGTTACTACATCAAGGTCATTTGCGTTTGCGGGTGCATTTCGAAATAGAGAAAGATCAGGTAGGTTATTTATAATTCATCTTTGGTGGATGGAACAATAGTTCTACTAGGCATGTCGGAGCGGATCTGCTAATTCAGGTAAACACAACTTATATAGTAAGAGGTAGAGGTCTGTAATATCATCACTTTGTGGTATAATGTCTACATCAATGAGCTCAATTCCATAAGACAGAATTAGATCTAGTGTATGCTTTAAGCGATGGGTTGGACCAATAACGTTTTGCCTTACCCCTAGTGAATGTAGTAAATCCATAAACGCGAGGCCTAATGTGTCGTTAGCGTCATCTATGTGGATGTTAAAGTCTCCTACAATTAGTATTTTATCAGTTTTAACTAATAAGTCAGAGATAAAATCAGAAAACTCTTTTAGAAATTGACATAGGGTCCTGGGGGTCTATATATGGTGATTAGAGAGATACCACAAGTTTTTGCATAGTGTCCGGAAGCATAACATTAAGCGCTAATACTTCAAAGGAGCTAAACATAAGTCCGTTTCTCTGGTTAATATTAAGAATATCCCTAAAGATTGATGCAACGCCACCACCACGACCAGTTTGACGAGCCTCATGTTTATATAAGAATCCTGGAGGAGTTACTTCATTTAAACTAATATAGTCATTTTGTTTTAGTCAGGTTTTAGTGAGACAGAGTGCATTAAGATTGTTATCTGTTATTATTTCATTTATGATAAGTGCTTTAGGTGCTAGTGACCTGATGTTTAGGAGACCAAGCTTTGGAATTTGTATTTTCACTTTTTAGTGTTTTTTCTGGTTTGCTTCTTAATAGATTATTTCTGGAGCACACAGTACGTTTATTTCTTGATCTTATAATACGAGGAACAGACACAGTCTCTATGGGGTTAGCCAGATATGCATTACTGTTATTTATGTGGGACGAATAGGAGTCTGTAGGGCGAAATTGTGAATTTTGTGAATCTTTACTTACTAGTCAGATAGAGCGAAGTATTCTGGAAATGTTGTCAGACAGGAGTTCAGCTCCAGCTCGACTGGGGTGCAGCCCGTCAGCGCGGAAAAGAATCGGTCCAGAAACAATTATCTGCGTGGCGGGCGAGGTGCGTCGAACCGTCTCGATCAGGCTCCTGAAGTCCTTCTTGAGGATCTCAGTCTGCCAGAGCCCGATGTCGTTCGTCCCCACGTGGAGGACGACGGCACCGAGGCTCTCGGCAGCGCTCAGGATAGTAGGTATCTGTGCAGAAATATTCTTAACTCGGGCACCAGGGAAGCAGAGAGTGCGTACTTTGTTACCTCTGGAGGAAGCGGAGCGGACGTGGTGCACGATGGAGTCACCAATGATGGCGGTGAAGGAGGAGACGTTCTGCCCCGGGACCCGGCAAGCACCTTACGCGGCTGCACCCAGGGGTAGAGGTAGCCGGGTGTCAGTGTGAACGATGCCTAGGAGAGCCGCGCCCTCGGTGTGCTGGGCCTGGACAGAGAAACACGCGGTTAAGGAAGATGGAGTTTTATGATTGCATTGTACTCTTACCTCAGAAGAGCGAGTACGGGGTACGAGCAAAGCCCGTTGTTCCCAGGAGCCGCTCGCTTTGTCTCGAGGGAGCGAATCTGGGACTCCACTGCTTCCAGCTCCAATGCCTCCACCGATGCTTCTACTGCACTCAAGGACAGACACACAAGCGACATTGTACAATGTGAAGAGGAAAGCGAGTAAGTGAGAAAATAAGTGAATGAAAGAGGTCGGTAGCTTTAGCTGACCAGCGGTGCTAGCAGGCTACAGCTACAAACAACAGGTGGATGCTCGAGAGACAGAACGTTTGAAAGTAGATTTGTTTGTATAAGTGTGTTAAGGGATTGTTCACCCTAAGTAGGAGAGACAAATATTTAGCGAATTAAGAGATATTTTATGATAAAAATGTAAATTGCGAGTCTAAACTCCAACACACGCAGCAAGGCTACCATACAGTGATAGTGACGTCACTCAAGCATGCGCACAGCCGTCAACAAAGTGCCTCTGATAATCCATCATGAAAAAATATCATTAGGCATAAATCCCTCATTGATGTTTCATTAGCCAGGTTGTAAAATTCTTCTGCATAGCGTTCAATGGAATTACCCTTCTGACGGAGACACATTAAACACACTGCTGGATCCATGCTGACTGAGTCTTCTGTTGCGAATAAAGACATGAAGACAAAAAGTAGAATCCAAATGCAGTTTATTAAAGCAGTTAGGCAGGGAGAGGTTGAAAACCACATATTGCAATAGAGACAATGCAAAAGCGTAATCTGTTTAAGAGGCAAAAAGTCAAGACAGGCGACTGATATCAAAACGATATAAACAATGCAAAAGGTTTAAAAAAATGCAGGTGAGCAAAAACAAGGGAACGCTTAAAATTGTAGCAAGAGGTAAACAAGTGTTAGCAATATGTGTAAATGAAAGATGTATTTACAGTCCATGTAGTTAATGATAATGTCCTTCAGCTGTGTGTGTGTAATCAGAGTGAACATGAAACCAGTGTGTGGACTTAGGGTATATGATATATGCATTTCAGGTGAATGACAGGTAGTGTTCTCCAGCAATCTGTGAGAGCTACAACAATGGTAATCACAACAGTTATGGTTATTGCACACTGAATCTGAAATTTATCCATAATTTGTGCACATTAAAAAAAAATTCAACCTCACATTGTGTGAATCATATTGACACACTGCCTCCAAAACTTTTGTGTCATAAAAACAAATCTAACTGGGTTAGATTATTTTCCATTTTTCGCATTCAAAAAAGCATTTTGAGAGGGGTTTTGACAGTTCAGATCCACCGTACAAGCAAAAGGCAAAGTTCAAAATGCCGCCACTTGAGCCACACATAACTTTATGACAAACACAGTGCATAATACAAGACTGTGGCGGACAGTTGAGAACTCCTATTTTTGTGACTGGCGCAGCTGACGCAGCTCTCCCCTGCTGCTGCTTGGGGGGTTTGTGACATACATCTGATGTCCTGCCCATAGACGCAGTTGTCGTACACTGCCAGTGTCTGTTTCAGATTTGTTTACATACGTAAACGTGTGAAGTATCACAAGCAATCAGATACTGGACGCATCAGATACAGGACTGGGTGCGGTTCTATGGAGAAAAGCATCCAGTCACCTTCATCAGGCATCAAATGGGCAGCCCTGGAGCTGCAATACTACCTTCCTGGAAAGGAGCTTGATCCTCTTGGTGGACCACACTCCACTACAATGAATGTCCTGAGCCAAGAACACCAATGCCTAAGTCACCAGGTGGTTCCTTGCGTTCCAGGACTTCCACTTCCAAATCCAACATCATTCTGGAAAGGCCCACAGCAATGTGCATGGTTTCTCACGAATGGAATCTACCAGAGTATACAAAAGTGATGCCTTCACTTCAGATAGGTTAGAGCTTGCTCCCCACATGCAGCATGACTACAGTAATTGTGCTCTCCCTTTTTGAATACAGATTTCACGGACTGAGGAGAAGAAACGGAAGTGGCATTCAGGTTGAAAGACAGCCAGCCTGCATTCATTCACCAAAGCACTTACACAGAGCACTCTCACCTGCAGTGCAATTCCCACTCTGTACAGACTGTCATCTTTTTACCCTTTACAACAATATATAATATATATATATTATAATATATATATATATATATATATATATTATAATATATAATATCACACGAGAAGCAGTGCAATGTGGCTATATATCGGCACTGGTGGGAGGTGTCACAGCTACATTGCACTGATATGGGTGCGATATGCGTTTATACAAGTTCAAACACAGACAGTCTCAAAATGCTTTGTATGAGAAACTACTTTCTTCCGCAATTCCTTCACATCTGCAGCTGACGTCTGAACAGCAGAAACCATTGCTACTTCACCAACGTCACTTTAGATCTAGTATCATGAAATGCCATCAGTCTACAGAGATTTCCCAGTATTTCTCTGTTGCAATCAGGTGATCACAATAATTTTTCCCTGAAAAACCAAAGCAGCACCAACATCACCAGGTTACCATTGTGTTTGTGATAAGGAAAAACACTTAACACATGCGGGCATTCTTCTTTCTTTCTTTTCACTAGACTAGTCGGTAACACTTTATTTTGATGGTCCATTTAAATATTAGTAGACTGCCTGCTTAATATCTGTTAATACTGCTGCTTCAACAGACATTTAACTGACCAAAAGAAACTTTACAAGTACATGTCAGCTGACACTAACCCTAACCCCAACCTTATAGTCTACTTATAATCTAATGAGAATTAGTTGGCATGTAGACGCAATGTAACTTGAATTCAACAAACGGACCATCAAAATAAAGTGTGACCAACTAGTCTGCAGTAACGAAAACAGGCAACACATTAGAAACAAACAGATGGCGATGGGTGCCGGTGATCGGTATATATATATATATATATATATATATATATATATATATATATATATATATATATATAGAAGGATAAGCATTTTATTAAGCTTTGTTAGTAAGTACGTAGTAAATATAGACATGAAGGCTTTTGCTTTAAAGGGTTAACTGCTATATATGTGCACAAAGTATGAGAAATGTTGCAGGATGCTAGCACATCCTGTTATCGGGTGGGGGTGGATGGAGAATGTAGAAAGGTCTGAGAATGACAAAACGTATGAGCTGTGTGTACGTGCTCTGAAACATCTGCCTTAAAAGGTGAACTGTCAAGAGAAAATACACAGATACCAGGAAGAGGAATATTTGGTTGCTGAATGGTCAATCTGTCAAGACAACACCATATAAGTCAATAGGGTTGGGATTAGATAGTGTGTGAAAGACAGTATAAAAACATGAAGGAGAGCCTGATGGGCAGAGCTGAACTGATATTACATCTCTCCTGCGCAGAATTTGTATTTTTAATTTCTTGCATTTAAAATAAAATCTTCTTATTTTCAACTCAGATCTCCATCAATTTTTGAACATGCAATAAACCATTTGAGTCCTACAATATATATATATATTATATATATATATATATATATATATATATATATATATATAAAAAATTTTTTACTAATGCTTTGCTTCTTAGACTTTACACACCTGAAACATGTCTATAGCACTTGTTCACTGCTGCTCTTATAGTTGTGTAAATTGCTTCCTTGTCCTCATTTGTGAGTCGCTTTGGATAAAAGCGTCTGCTAAATGACTAAATTTAAATGTATATATATATATATATATACATATATATATATTTTTTTTTTTTAATTTTTTTTTTTTATTAAATTTTTTTTTCAGAACTGGGTTACGGCTGAAAGGGCGTAAAACTGTGGAAAACTCTTGAGTTGTCACCCATAATGTTGTCAGAATTGCAATATTTTAAGCAATACTGTTACTGGTGAAATGTGCAATCAATGAAAACTGGCCACCAGGCTAATGAAATTTAGCCACGAAACCTCTAACACTAAACTAGCCAGTGTTTCAGTTTCATTGTCCCATTATATATAAGTGTAACTGACAACTTTAAGTAGTGATATATTGTTAGATTTGATTGCCAAACAACATCTGAAGAGGGTCCTGCTGAGCTTAGTTAACAAAGAATGGTGTAAACAAGTGTAAAGCTGTCTCACAGAGTCATTTGGGCTAAGATATTTGAAGACTCTGATGTGTTAACATTGATGAACTGTACTATTCACTGTCTTCAATCAAGTCTTCGCCCCATAAAAACTTTGGTCGGCTTATTTTTTATATTGGTACTTTAATGCATTGAAAAGCCACCCATGAACAGTTAAGCCAAATACATCAAAATCTAATAATAGAAAGTGGTCAACTGAATGCCAAAAAAGAAGAGAAAAAGAGTACACATAAATTTATTTTATTTACACACAGCACACAAATATCCATACATACATACACACATATGTGTACACTTTACTCTAGACCCAAATAAATGTTTAATGTAGTTGCAGACACATGGATTCTGAATGGTAATGCTGCTTTTATCACAGCACTGATCTGTATTTGCAAGCAAACATGATCCAAACAGCACAAGCTGACTCTGGATATCCAAACACACGAACCCTCACTGCTAGTCGTACATGATCTCCTCGACAGCTAACAATTTCTTCACAGAATGGTGACCTGAATGAAAGAAAAGAAAACTGGTTTTTAGATGTCAGTCAATAATCTTTGTCAAAATAGCAGGAAACATGTTTGTTAAAATAACACAAAACTGCTTTTTAAATGACACATTTAAAAAGGGAATACTGAAGAGGCCATATGATGCTTTGTAATGTTTCTTTTTCTTTTATCGTGTGTTGTAAAAGCATGAAGTTTCAAAACTCATATTCTCCCAAAAAAAATTTATTCTTGCAGAAAACACTGCTCCAAACACTGACCTACTATATTTGGAAAAACATGCAAAATATAACTCCTTTTGAATGACTTATTACCACACATCTTGTAATATATTGGCAGTAGGCAATATGTATAGTATGCACATTTTCTGTATGCGTGAACAGTGATCGATCAGATTGTATAACCAAAATCATACTAGATGAATAGTGCTGAATTGTAATAGTTACTAGACATGGACAAGTGTTTAATTGTTGTTTTTGAAACTAAGGTGTGCAGTATGAATGTCATTCTATTATTGTTATATATATATATATGTGTGTGTGTTGTGTGGTGTGTGTGGTGTGACTTATTTTATCTATTTTTAGTATGGAAAGCTCTGCTGTGACGTGAATTTCCCTTTGGGTTTGGTATAGACAACAAACAAACACAAACAAACAAACACCTAGATTACCTACTACTTTTGCTGAAATCTGATGCAGTATGCATCCAAGAACTCTGCGTGTTTCCCAGAGTGCAACACATTACTTCTGATATTTCATCCTCAGAAATATTAGTGAATAAAGAGCATAGATGCAGCTCTAGGCAATTGAAGACAGTGAACATTTATAAATGTCAAACTTTAACAATTAAATTAGTTATTGCACTAGATCATTATCAGATATCATAATTTGTATAGCTCTGTAGGGTATACTTTTCAAAAATACATAGTTCATTCACTTGAATCGTGGATAGGGGTTCTTAGTGATAGTTAAAAGGTAAATGCTTAAAGGTAAGGTAAAAGATGAGGAAAAAGTGAAACACACCATGTGCACTCCTCGGCACACCTGAATACTCGGCACACTATCCATACTATTTCTGCTTAAAGCATAGTAGATTCACTTATTTGTCACAATGAATGTGCAATGTTTTTTAATGTATGCTCGAAAAGGCATGTTTTGGAGAACTTTGTAGTAATAATTGCTTATTTTATTTTTAACTTGACTTGTGCTTATTTGTTAAAGTTACACATGTAGTTGAGTTTTTTACTTTTAAGTTTTAAGTACTTTTAAGATATTACGGCATGTGTTGACCAAAATAAATTTTAAATAAACTTTAATTTGTTTTGTTTAAAAATAATTACATATTAATTAAGGTTCTTAAAATGAAAAAAAAAAAAGGGCGGTAGCAGGCACTACTGATTTGCAAGAGGGGGCATTGGATAAAAATGTTTGAGAACCTTAAATTGTTTACCTGAACTCACACTGGAAAGTAACTATTCTTTAAGGTGAATCTGATTTAACTTTTTTATTTAATTGAATCATTTTCACATTACCACAGCAACATTTATTGTTAAGGAAGTTAAATGGATAAATAATTTATTTTAATGCACTTTCTAATACATAAATGTAATACATAAATGTACATATGCATTATTTTGCACATTATGTCAGAGTTAGAATGATTTATATATAATTATTATAAATATATAATTATTTTGTGGTTGGCACAAGCATTTGTAAGGTAATAATTTGACCAGCTATGCTGTATTAACATTCAGTACTGGTAATGCCATTTTGAAAACGTAGTTGCCAGTATACATATCTATCTATCTATATATCTATCTATCTATATCTATCTATCTATCTATATCATCTATCTATATATATATATATATATATATATATATATATATCTATATATATATATCTATATATATATATCTATATATATATATATATATATATATATATATATATATATATTTGGCAACTAGATGAAAAAAAGTTTACAAATTTTACTTGTATTATAGTGGGATGTAGCAACTCATAATGTCATGAAAATAATGATTATAATTACTAATGTATATAAACTATATTTGCAGATTAGCAGAGCAATAGCTCAGTTATGCTAAAAAATATTGCAACGCACACAACATTATGGGTGACATTTCAACGTGATGTTTTATAAACAAATTTCGGGAGGAGCACGCGCAGAGGTTTCAGTATCAAATACGTCATTGACTATTATTCTATTATCCAATCAGTTCTTGACCAAACCCCTATATATATCAAAGCTGTCTTACCTGCAGCATCTTACGACTTAAGCATCCAAACTTCGACGCAGAACAATGTCTGAGATTAATCTCTTCGCAGAGGACGACGCCTTCCTTGCCGAGGCTCCTCTGAGATCTCCCCCCAGTACCCAGAGCTCCGTAGCCCCGCAGAGCGCACCAGCTCAGCCTGCGGCTCCACCTCGAGGCTGCCGTTCAGCCAGAATCACGGCTGTCCGATCACGACGGGGCTCACCATCTCCATCTCCCAGAAGGCAATCCTCTCCAGCCTCATCATCTGCCTCAGCCATGTCCTCCGTCCCGGCCACAGGGATAAACACCGTCTCCGACCTCCGCCAAGCATTGGTCAGCGCAGGCGTCATCGTTTCGCGCCGAACCACCAAGGCGGACCTTCTGGCCATGTATAACACCTTGCAATCCGGAGCACCACTTCCTTCCATCACTCCACCTTCCAAATCCATGAAAAAATCCAGCCAGGTACAAAAAACTCCATACCAGCGTCCGGATCGAAACCCATCTTCCAGACCCAGACGCAGCAGCAGGCCTTCAGCGAGTCTGGGGAGAGCCCCAGGTCCAGATGACGTAGGATCTCAATCCCCATAAGTTGGACTCCACGCCGGCTCTGAGCTTGTTCCTTTGAGCCGCAAGTATAGCGTGAGCTTACCTCCGTTAGCGGCACCAGAAGCTCATCCCCAACTACATCCTTGGCCCGCCGCCCCCCCTTCAAACTCAAGCGCAGGGTCGCTACAGGAAGCACAGGCCCAAATCCATATCCTGCCTCCCCTCCCTTCCAAGCTCCCGCGAGCAGTGAGAGCGTGAGGCCGCCTCCGCTCCCAGCTCAAACCCCAGCTCCTCAAATTCCTCCTTTTCTTCCCCAGGTTTTTTCAGCCCCAGACGCAAGTTCCAGCGTGAGGCCTGCTCCGCTGATGTCACTAACGTCGGCAGCCCCTCCTCTTTTCTCTTTTCCTCCCACCGGTGATCCTAGGGCCAGTAGCAGCGCGAGCATGCCTCCGCAAACGGCCCTAGCTTACAACTTTCCTTCAGGCCCCGACGCAAGTTCCAGCGTGAGGCCGCCTCCGCTGATGTCACTAATGTCGGCAACCCCTCCTCTTTTCCTCCCATCGGTGATCCTAGGGCCAGCAGTAGCGCGAGCATGCCTCCGCAAACGGCTCTAGCCTCCAACATCCCACAGCCACTTCTTCACACTAAGTCTTTTTCTCTGTCCACAGCCACGCCTCTTTTTTCTCTCCTCTCACCCAGTTCACCCACATTTGCAGACCGCCAGATAGATTGCGGCCAATTTTCAGTAACCTTAAAAAACACAGCTAACATTCGCAGAATTTACAATAGCATTCTCACGATATACAGACGTCATTTGCGATACTCGCTGAGCTCACGCTCTCATACCGAGGCTATCATTTCTATATCTACCACCGCCTTTTCTCCGCTAAATGTGCCATTCGCATTTCACAATGGAACCAGACCCCATTCTGGGGAGCCATAGACACAGATCTTCATAATAAAGTCTTTCTCGGTTGCCGCAGTATATCTTGCGCGGTCTGTCGATTCACCACCCACCACACAGAATCATGCCCATTCATAAATCCCATCCCTCCTCCCCTCCCCGACCCAGCCCCCAGATCTACCAGTTACGTCCCTTCAAACCCAAATATTCCGCCCCTTTTTTCTGATCACCGCTCTTCTGTCCCAGCCTCCGCCAGCCTGTGCACCGGCTCCAATAGCGGCAGGTGCTGGAGACAGAAATGTCGTTTTTTGCATGTTTGCAATTTCTGCGGCGATGCTCACGCCCGCACAGTATGTCCAGTGAAAAAAAATCTGTAAATAAAAATGCTAGAAAGTACCTATCGACTCCTGTGAATGTTTCTCGCCTAAGATCGGAATTACACCAACATCCCGATCCCAAATTCACAGAATTTCTTTTAACGGGTCTGTCTTCAGGTTTTCATCCAGGTGTCATTAGCCTACCCACCTGTAGTTTTATTTGTCCAAATCTTCAGTCCGCTCTCGCCGAACCCGACATCGTCGACCGTCTAATCAAAAAAGAAGTAGACGAAAATTTCATGATTGGTCCTTTCTCGCACCTCCTTTCAGAGTTTATCGCGTCAGTCCTATGGCGTTGCCACTAGGAAATTCTCCGATAAAAAACGCTTAATAATCGACCTTTCCTCCCCGCATAACTCTCCGTTTCCTAGTATCAACAGTCTCATCCCTCTCGAAGAGTTCTCAATGATTTATCATGACATCGACCAAGCTATTTCATTAATTAAAATTGCGGGTCGCGGCGCTTGGATGGCTAAAGTCGACATAACATCCGCCTTTAAAATCATGCCCATCCACCCTGACTTTTGGCACCTTTTCGGCATTTTTTGGTGAAAAAATTATTATTTTTCCGTCCGCCTAACCTTCGGTTGCAGAAGTAGTCCAAAGATTTTCGATACGCTGTCGGAAGCAATCTGCTGGATCCTTTCCAACAACTACGAAATCCCGCATCTAATCCATCTACTAGATGATTTCCTAATCATCTCACCACCAGACGCTATCCCAGCCGCGCACCTTTTGACAGTTCAGAAGGTTTTCGCTGAACTCGGGATTCCCCTAGCCGAGGAAAAAAACGCTGGTCCGTCAATCGGATTCGGAGGCTACTATCAAGGACGCTGGTTCGCGTCCACTTGGCCGCCCCAGCTGTTAGACCTGCCGCAACCACTAAAATCATCGGTGCTAATCGAGCTCTACCCACTAGTCGTCGCTGCATCTCTATGGGGTAAAGAATGGTCCGCTTCCCGCATCATAATTCACTGTGACAATGAAGCAACCGTTCACTGTATAAATAAAGGCCGTTCAAATTTGCTAGCATTAATTCTTCTAAGACGCCTAACTTGGATCTCAGCATGTGACCAGTTTATTTTAACTGCAAATCACATTTCTGGGTCCAAAAACCAAATTGCTGACTCTCTCTCTCGTTTTGCCTTCCAGAAATTCAGACATTTGGCACCAGAGGCGGATCAGTTTCCAATCCAAGTCCCTCCTTATTCAGAGCTGATATTCCATAGATCATCCTTTAAAAAACCTGCTTGGAGCCTCTCTCGACTTTATCCTTCAGGCAGTGGCACCTAGAACCCTGCAGTCATATTTAACAGCATGGAAAAGCTTTAAAACATTCATGCATGTTATAACATACTGTTTCCTGATTTTCCCTACTTTCCATTTCATCTTACATATCCTACCTCACAATTATCAAAAAACTCCAGATCAATTCCATTAAAGGCTATTTGAGTGGAATTCAATTTTTCCACAAACTAATTTACGGCTCCCCTGCACCTCACATAGCTAATTCGCAAACAACTCTTCTCTTGAAAGGCATACAGAGAACCCACCCCACACGTCAAGACACCCGACAACCCATAACACTGAAAACACTCACTAAATGCATATCCACTCTTCGCAAAGGATACGAATCAATCCACACAGCACTCTTGAAGCCATGTTTATTTTAGCCTTCTTCGGATTTTTAAGGTGTTCAGAACTCACCATTACATCCGGGTTCAACCCAAACATTCATCCCACCATATCCGATCTAGTAACGCTGGATAACGAAACCATTTCTTTTCTCATTAAACAAAGCAAAACTGATAAGCAAAAAGAGGCCATTACATTTACATTTTCAACCTTCAATCACCTATCCATCCATACCAAACACTGCTAGCATTTTCACATATCAGGAGATCACAAGCCACTTCCCTTTCAGACCCTCTTTTTACAGACGATGCAATCGCCCAGTCACTCGTTTCTGGTTCCAGAAGCATCTTAAATGCGTCCTAATTAAGTCGGGCTTTCCAGCCGACAATTTCTCCAGCCATTCCTTCAGAATAGGCGCAGCCACCACTGCAGCACAAAATGGTCTATCAGAGCAGCAGATCCAAACACTCGGACGCTGGTCCTCACAGGCCTTTAAGTGCTACATTCGAGCAGACCGCTCTCACATTAGAAAAGCCCATCAAACCCTTATTCAAAAACCCCTCTAGGATAAAAAATTTCACATCCACTAGAGCCCATCCCACCAATCTCGCAACACATTCCTTCATTGATAATTTACAAGACACTTCCTTCGAAATACACTTTGCATAAAATATTTTAATAATGCTAATACAGCATCCACGTAACCGTTCCAACGGGAGATGCACACCTCATTATTATGCACCACTGCAAGCGCAGTGACTGCTCCTACAGGAGATGTACACCTTTATTATGCACCACTGCTAGCGCGGTGACCGCTCCTACAGGAGACGTACACCTTTATAATTATGCACCACTGCAAGTGCAGTGACAGCTCCCACGGGAGATGTACATCTTACTATGCACCACTGCAAGTGCAGTGACCGCTCCCACGGGAGACGTACATCTTATTATGCACCACTGCAAGTGCAGTGACCGCTCCCTCGGGAGACGTACACCTTATAATTATGCACCACTGCTAGTGCAGTGACAGCTCCCACGGGAGACGTACACCTTATTATGCACCACTGCAAGTGCAGTGACAGCTCCCACGGGAGACGTACACCTTATTATGCACCACTGCAAGCGCAGTGACCGCTCTTACGGGAGACGTACACCTTATAATTATGCACCACTGCAAGTGCAGTGACAGCTCCCACGGGAGACCATCCTTATTATGCACCACTGCAAGTGCAGTGACAGCTCCCACGGGAGACGTACACCTTATTATGCACCACTGCAAGTGCAGTGACAGCTCCCATGGGAGAAGTACATCTTATCATGCACCACTGCTAGCGCAGTGACCGCTCCTATGGGAGATGTACACCCTACAATTATGCACCACTGCAAGTGCAGTGTCAGCTCCCATGGGAGAAGTACACCTTATTGTACACCACTGCTAGTGCAGTAACCATTCCTATGGGAGAAACACATCTTACCATACACCTCTGTCAGCACAGCGACAACTATTACGGGGACGCCTACTTCACCACGCACCACTGCTAACGCAGTGACCGCTCTCACGGGAGACGCCCGTCTCCTGTGGGAGCGATCACTCCTGTTGGAGACACTTAACGCATCACCATCAATACAGTAACTGCTTCCTCCCAAGACACACACCTTACAAAGCACAACCATCAACTCAACAGCACCCCTCCAAATTTTAAAGATCAGCAAATTTTGGGGGGCTCACACACTTGTCTGGCTGCTGTCCTGTAACCAAATAAGCAATTTTTGGGGAGCGTTCTGGGGCCGGGCTAGATACTTCGCTTGAATCCCTATTCCTCTCTGTTTCCTGATAAGAGCAATAACTCGAGTTTGGGTGTCTTCCCCGAGCTCAGAGCCCTCTCCCCGGACAGCACGCCAAATACGCTTTATTCTGAAACTATTGCAAGAGTGAACTTGTGAAATCAGCATTTAAAAGAGGACAAATTGTTGGTGCACATCTCACTGGCGCATCTGTGACCTAAACAGCAAGTATTTGTGGTGTATTAAGAACCAAAATACCCAGGGTAATGTCAGCATACCACCAAGAAGGATAAACCATTAACCATCTAAACTGTCTGAATGGGACGTCCAGGTGCTAACCTGGAAAACATCCAAACCACAGCTGCCCAACTCACTGCAGACTAAATGTGCACCTAAACTCTCCTACTTCCACCGAAACTGTTTGTTTTGAGAGAGAGGTGTGTGTAAATAAAATTATTTTAAACTAGCATCATGTGACCTCTTTAAAAATTGCTCCGTTGTTTGTAAAGGTACCTGAGGCAGGTAGCAAATGCCCTGCGAGCATTGCAGTGCAAGAAATTGATAGGAAAGGCTTTAAAAGTGTGTCCGTCAGGCACTGCTCTTCTCACTGCATCCTGAAACTCCTCATTTCCATATGACACACCTGCACAGCGCTCCAGTTCATATGCTGACAATGCTGCCGACAGCAGGTATGACAGGTGATCATCCCAGACCGTTGCCAGACCTAGATCCTGTAGGAATACATTACACTTAGCAATTCCAATTAAATTTTTGCAACATATTTGGTCAAATAAATGGAGCCTTGGCTTAAAAAAAAATCACTATACCCCTTTTTCAACAATAAACTAACTTCTAAAGACTTATATATGATATAATTGTATGATGCACAGTTATAATGCTTTTTTTTTTTTTTCACTCGACATCTGGGATGCTCCCTTCAGGTAATTTTTACAACAATTCAATTCAATTCACCTTTATTTGCATAGCGCTTATACAATGTAGATTGTGTCAAAGCAGCTTCACATAAAAGGTAACAGTAAATAGGAACAGTGTAGTTCAGTTTGTAGTGTTTTCAGTTCCATGTATTCACCCCAGTGCATCAGGAGGCTTGGATTCAGGAGACACTGGCAGTTCCTTTAACTCCAGTGAGTCAGGAGGCTTGGTTTCAGGAGACACTGACAGTTCTTTTAACTCCAGTGGGTCAGGAGGCTTCGGTTCAGGGGACACTGGCAGTTCATTTAACTCCAGTGGGTGGGGGCTTGGGTTCAGGGGACACTGGCAGTTCATACAAGTCCAGCAGGTCATGAGGCCCTGGTTCAGGAGTCACTGGCAGTTTGTATAAGCCCAGTGGATCAGGAGGCCTTGGTTCAGGAGTCACTGGCTTTGTATAACCCCAGTGGATCAGGGGGCTTTGGTTCAGGGGGCACTCGCAGTTCATAATAGTCCAGTTGGATCAGGAGGCTTGGTTCAGGAGTCATTGGCAGTTTGTATAACCCCAGTGAATCAGGGGGCTTTGGTTCATGGGTCACAGAAGGTTTATATGGTTTTTGCGGCTTTGGGAAGTCACATGGCTCTGGCAGCCATTAATGGAACTCTGTCCCTTTGTGGAACTCAGGTGACTGCGCTGGCCTTTTGTGGGATTCAGGTGACTGCTTTGGCCTTTCGTGGGACTCAGGTGATTGATCTGGCCTTTCGTGGGACTCAGGTGACTGCTCTGGCCTTCGTGGATTTCAGAGGTGTCTGGGCGCCTACCATTCGGGGAATTCAGAGTGTTCTGGCGCCCACCATTGGGGAATTCAAAAAGGGTTTGGTGCTTGCCATTCGGGGGATTCAGGAGGTCTGGCGACTACCAATCAGGAAGTTCAGGCGGCAGTGGCGACTCCTGGCGACGACTCTGGCAGCGACTGAGTATAGGGCGACAAAATGCTTATGAGAGTGGACAAGCAGTCCAAACCAAACAACAAACATGGGGCAATCCGTGGTGAGAAGGCGGCAAAAGTTCAGGCAACAATAAGCAGTCCAAAACAGAGCAAGAGGGCAAAGACAGATAACGTACTTGATCAAGGCAGGCAGGGTCATACACAGGCAGGCTGTCATGAAAGTTCTCTTGGAACAATGCTTGGTAATGCAGGTGAACTGGCAATACTTCGCAATGAAGCATGGCCTAAGCTCTTGCTGAAATACAGCACAACGTAAGTGACTGCAGAGGGAGTGGAGCTGAGTCAGTAGTTGGGCGAGGGCTCCCTCTGCGGGGTGCATTACAGTTTTAATTTACATCCAAATCAGGTGAATGGTATAGGAATGTACCAGCAGTTTGCAGATGTGCCTCCCACTTGTTAAGGGACCAAATGTAAATGGACAGAATAATAATCATAAATCAAACTTTCACTTTTAATACTTGGTTGTAAATCCTTTGCAGTCAATTACAGCCTTAGTCTGGAAGGCATAGACATCACCAGACGCTGGATTTCATTCCTGGTGGTGCTCTGTCAGGCCTCTACAGCAACTGTCTACAGTTCCTGCTTGTTTTTGGGGCATTTTCCCTTGAGTTTTGTCTTCAGTAAGTGAAATGCATGCTCATCGAATTCAGGTCAGATGATTGACTTGGCCATTGCATAACATTCCACTTCTTTCCCTTCAGAAACTCTTTGGTTGCTTTTGCAGTATGTATGGGTCATTCTTCCTCTGCACTATGAAGCCTGTCCAAGCACTGTCCAATGAGTTCTGAAGCATTTGGCTTAATATGAGCTAAAAAAAATATTACCTGAAACACTTCAGAATTGCATTCTTTCTGTTAAAGAATGTTCCAAACAGTTTAGGTTCCATGCCTATTGGAACAGCCTAGAAGACAATTGTCCAATTACTTTTGGACCCTTAACAAGTAGGAGGCACATATGCAAACTGTTATAATTCCTACAGCATTCACCTGATTTGAATGTAAATACCCTCAAATTAAAGCTGACAGTCTGCAGTTAAAGCACATCTGAAGAAATGCGAAAGGAATATGCTTAGAAATGGACACAACAGAGAACTGGTCAAACTTCTATATGCTCCTTGCTTAAGACTGATGCTTTTAATGTAAACCTTAATTTTGTCTTTATGTGTTATCAGGTGTTTTTGCAACAAGTCTCTTGCTCGCATTAATATTATGGTTTCAATACTTATGCAGTCAATTTCAACTCTACCACAGCTAAACAAGATCATAGATGGTTCATGTTTGATGTCCCTGCAAAGCTAATTTGGTGTACTAAATGATTGTTTACATTTTATGTTAATACTTGTGCAACATATTAGCATTTTAAGAAACTTTAAACATTTCTGCATCAGCTTACACCCAGAATGCCTATGCAAATCACCACACTTTGTCTATAAATGACTATAAAAAGTGCCTTGGGGGAGTTCTCAATGGTCAACTCGGCTCCTGAAGGGTGGTTACAAGACCACCCTTATAAAGCTGGGGACTAAGGGCCCGCGGCCCTAGAATCCAGGAGAACCCCAGAGAACACCCAGAGGAGAAAGAGTTGTTCTATTCCAGCTCAGGACAGCTTCTTTTACTGGGTCCAGTAAAGAGACTTGGACTCTGGCAAAAATGGGTTAAACCGCACAGCTCAGACATTCCCATCTCTGATAACTTTCTTTCTTTTCTTTCCGTCGAGAGTCTGCTCAAGTTCAGTGTGCCATGAATCCAAAAGTCCAACACAACTACAGTTTTTTGCCGCCGCAACTGAAAATCCAGACCTCCACCCCACTCCAAGCCATGCGAGGACAAAAAAACTGACAACCCGCTAACCACGTGGGAACATTAGCTCAACAGACGAAGCTCTTCACATCACAAAAGGAATGCAAGTAATCCCCTCCAAATTACTACTGAACTGATGTAAACTAAATGTAAACCATAAAGAAACCATAGAAGGGTTAAATAGATTATTTTTTGGTTGGTCTTACAAAAGGTTTTTACATCATTACACTCTCTCAAACTCTTATATTTCTTCCTTTATTCTTCTCTACAACATGTATGAATGTGTTGAATGTGTTTGTGCTAACAGGTTTTAGTTCCTGTTACATTTGTCAATAAAGTTTCATTTTGTACAAAGAAAGGTGCCTGTGCACATTTATGAATCTAATGTCCTAAACTTCAATCTTGTTACACTGCTTAAACATAAATGGGTTGTTTTTGATAGCAATAGCCATAATTGAAGTCAACTGTCCATTTGAACAATTGCTGGAAGATTTGTTTGTTCGGATTTAGAGTCGATTTTTTGAAGCCCCGTTCAATATAATCTTTAATTCACTTTGAGCTAATTCGCTACATTTCATTAGACAATGCATAAAGTAGCCTAAAAGTAAAGTGTGCTTAATTTAAAAAAAAGTCTGGTATCTTCCAATACATTTGTATTTTTTTATATATATTTTTTTAATTATGAAAGTTTATTATTATGTTTGCAGTATTATGTTTAAAGATCAGAGAAAGACAAAATTTGCCCACAAACCCTCCCTCAACATAGAAGTGGTTTAAAGTATGCGTCACCTTTGTCCACTTGTGATTGGATCGATTGGATCAAAGTGGCTTAATATAATCAGCCTACTTGAAACTGGTGTGTGAATGCAGGGTATGTAGGGACCTGTAGTTCAGGTGAATGACAGGAACTGTTTCTCAATGTGCATTCTTAAGTGATCTTGCATCCTCGTGTTCTCGTGTAACATCATCATCAACCACCAAAGTTCAGTTTCAATACTCAAAACCACAAAAACAGGACACGTGAAAAAACGCTGATGCGTTCTTCATATCAAGGATGCATTGATGCAGACTTGAGCACAGTACTCACCCACCGGGAAGCCCCTACCCCCTACCTTAAGAATGGATTGAAGACACTCCAAAAACAGTCCAGGTGGGAGGTGGTGTAGAGGCAAATCCGGAGGAGACTGGAGTGCGGAGCTGATCGGAGGGTCTGGAGCATGGAGTTGCGGAGGTCTTGGCGCATGGAGCTGAGGCAGGCCTTGGCGCATGGAGCTGAGGTAGGCCTTGAGGCATGGAGCTGCGGAGGGAATGTGAGGCTGAGGAGTGCCTGGAATGTGGGGCTGAGGAGGCCCTTGTGCGTGGAGCAGAGGAGGGCCTGGAGTGTGGAGCAGAGGAGGGCCCGGAGTGTGGAACTGAAGCTGGGCTGGGTTAGACAACTCAAGAGGATAATGAGGCTTTGATTTAGAAGATAAAGATGGGTCAGACAACTGTGGTGGGTTAGGAGGCTTTGAATCAGGAGACATACGTGGGTCAGACAACCCTAGGGGGTCAGGAGGCTTTGAGTCAGGAGACCTAGGCGGATCAGGAGACATTGGCAAGTCAGGCAGCTACATTGGCAGCTCTTCATGCTCAGGCGATGGCATCAATGGCTCCTACAGCTGTAGCTCTGGTGGCGGCCACTCTTGTTGTTCAGGCTGTAGCTCTGGCAGTGGCAGCCATTCTTGGAGCTCAGGTGGTGGCATCAACAGCTCTTACAGCTCTAGCTCTGGTGGCAGAATTGATGATACCTGCAGCTGTAGGTCTGGTGGAGGCCACTCTTGATGTTCAGGCTGTGGCATCAATGGCTCTGGCATCGACAGAAGCTCTGATTGCAGCCTTTTTGTGAGCAGGAAGACTAACGGTGGCCATCTTGGGCATCGGTATACTGGCGGCAACTATTTTGTGTAATGGAAGGCTGTCGGTGGCCATCTCGTGCGTTGGCGTGGTTGTGTTAGGGACTGGTGAACTGGCACTTTGTGAGTGTAAGCCATAAACTCATCGGGCTTTAGGACCATTGGATCAGCATGAGCACGAAGAGCCGCCAACACAGTGAGAACTAGGACTCTCTTCTTTTGGGAACCAGAGTGAGATCAGCATTTTCTGAACGACAGGAATACAGTTAAGTTCAGTGTTGAGTCTGTGATGTTGTGAGTGACAAGGCCCTCTGTCAGATACTCACAGTTAATCTGGAGCCCAGTAGTTCCAAAGTGCCAAATTGATTTAGTGCATTGAAGTCCAGTGGGGTTCATGCTAAGGTATCCATCAATTCTATTCAATTCAATCAGGGCTGGACTGGGGAAAAAAATCGGCCCTGGCATTTTGGGCCAGAGCGGCCCACTAAATTCAATCAAAATGCTATCTCTCTATGCACGTCCAATATTTTTATCAACTCATATTCTATAAAACACAAAAGCCATATATATGAAATAAATAAACAAATAAATACAAACTTTAATCTCAATTTAATTTCTGTATACTGTCCATAAAGATATTTGTTGAGTTCTAAAAAATACACTATTCATTCATTTATTTTTCTTCGCAAAAGTCCCTTATTTATCAGGGGTTGCCACAGTGGAATGAACTGCCAACTATTCCAGCATGTTTTATGCAGCAGATGCCTTTCCAGCCACAACCCAATATTGGAAATCACCCATACACACTCATTCACACACACTCATACACTACAGCCAATTTAGCTTATTCAATACACTATTCACTCAGCCTATATTCAATAATAAACATAACAAAAACTGCCTGCTAATGCATGGGTAAATCTTCAAAGGGAACAGTGTTACAGTTTAACCTCTTTTACCTCATCCTGCTTGCTGTTTCACTATCTAAACAATGAAAACATAAGTCAAATTTGTTTCATTTTGATATTATGATTAACAGACACCAAACAGCCTTGTGTAGCTGCATATTTTTATGAGCATCATCTTCACACTGCATATTTATAACAAAACAGGGCTTAAATATAACTGTCTCCTTTGATTTGCATTGAAAAGAATGAACTTTACCCTGTCTCTTTTGCAGAATTTCAGTTTTAATAACCAATAATGGCCATTATAACAGTATAACGTACATTAAATTTACACGATAAAGGTAAGCAATCAGTCAATGTGCAGAATCAGTGTATGTGGTTACATAAATTAATATATTAGCTTATCTTTGCACTCAGCCAAAACAGTTAACTGAGAACAAGTGATTCAAAAGACATAAGAATTGTTAGATAGAGACAACAAGATGAATTCAATATCACGTTTAACAACTATAGTGAGATGAGATCATCCAGCAGATGAACTGTCTGACATGCACTATACTCTCACCTGGGGTTTATGCTCACCCGCTGAACTAGTGGCTGCAGCTCTGGGCAGAGAGTGTGTGGTCACGTGATTTGCGTTTTTAGCCGTGTACTAGAATGAACAGAGAACTTTTCAGAATCGCTAAATGAAACGCCGGTGTATTTCCCGCGATTTCTCTGCGCCCCCCTTGCGTTTCTTCTCTCTGACTTTCGACTATTTTGACAAATACACACAGACGACGCACGCTCACACGGAGTCCACGGAGTTTGTGATTGGGCCAGCCCAATGTCAATACCGAAAAGAGCCAATGGGCTGCAGAGTGTCACATGGGCCGGCAGAAAAGGCAGAAATAAGGCAGAAAAAAAAACGATAGGCTGCTAAGCCTTTTATGGGCCGATCAAATCATAAGACGATGATCAGCCCGGCCCAAAAAGTACGTCGGCCCACCGGGAAAGTGCCCAGTCTGCCAGATGGCCAGTCCGCCCCTGAATTCAATTCAATTCAATTCACCTTTATTTGTATAGCGCTTTTACAATGTAGATTGTGTCAAAGCAGCTTCACATAAAAGGTCATAGTAAATTGGAACAGTGTAGTTCAGTTTAGTTTAGCTCAGTTCAGTGTGGTTTAAAAATCACTACTGAGAGTCCAAACACTGAAGAGCAAATCCAACGATGCACAGCTCTACAGATCCCGGACCATGCAAGCTCGTGGTGACAGCGGAGAGGGAAAAAACTTCACTAATTGGCGAAAGTGAAGAAAAAAACCTTGAGAGAAACCAGACTCAGTTGGGCTCGACCATTTTAATTTCTCCACTGGCCAAACATCTTGTGCAGAGCTGCAGTCTCAGCGGCAGAGACTGGAAGCTGGCCTCAGCGAAGACTTATCTGTCCCTGGAGCGTCACAGGAATCAGTCTCATGTTCTCCACTCCTCCATGACCACCACAGTAGCTGCTCAGGATACGGCCTGGTCCAGGAAATGGAAACCTTGGGATCATCTCGTCGTTGGTCTTGGATCGAATCAGTGACTCTAAATAGTCTGAGGGCCTCGGGAAGAGTATCCCCAGGTGGAAATGGAGAATAAAGAGAATAATTAGCGTAGCTGCTGTTCATAGTGTATATAAACATGATGCAGAAACCTGTGTGGAAACCTGCTAAGTGGTGCACTGAGTGTATGCTTTACTAAACAGATAGGTCTTTAATCTAGTTTTGAATTGGGAGAGTGTGACTGAGCCTCGGACGTTTTCAGGAAGGCTATTCCAGAGTTTTGGAGCTATAAATGAGAAGGCTCGACCTCCTTTACTCGACTTTGCTATTCTAGGTACTACCAGAAGCCCTGACTTTTGAGATCTTAAAGAGCGAGTTGGATTGTAGCGAGACAGAAGGTTGGTTAGATAAACAGAAGCTAGATTATTTAAAGCTTTGTAGGTAAGAAGCAATATTTTAAATTCAATACGAAACTTAACAGGCAGCCAGTGTAAGAAGGATAAAATTGGGGTGATATTGGGGTCACAACAACCTGGAGCTCAACACGCTTAAAACAGTGAAGATGATAGTGGACTTCAGGAGAAACCCCCCTGCTCTCCCCCCACTGAGCATCATGGACAGCATTGTGGCAGCAGTGGAGTCATTCAGGTTCCTGTGCACCACCATCTCTCAGGACCCTCACATTGACTCTATTGTCAAAAAAGCTCAACAGAGGCTGTACTTTCTTCGTCAGCTGAGGAAGTTCAACCTCCCAAAGGAGCTGCTGAAACAGTTCTACACCTCTATCATTGAATCAGTCATCTGCACATCAATAACTGTCTGGTTTAGCTCAGCTACTAAATACAATCTCCAAAGACTACGTCGAATAGTTCGGACTGCTGAGCGAATCACTGGTACAACCCTTCCTACTCCCCAAGAACTGTACTTATCCAGAGCGAGCAGAAGGGCTGCCAAAATCACTCTGGACCCCTCACACCCAGCACACTGCCTCTTTGAACTTTTACCTTCTGGTCGACGCTACAGAGCACTGCACACCAGAACAGCCCGACACAGAAACAGTTTCTTCCTTCAGGCAATCCATCTCATGAACACTTGATGATAACTATTGCGCAACCAACATCACTACTTGCTATACACTTTTATACTGTAGGACTCAAATAGTCCATTGCATGTTCAAAAATTGACGGAGATCTGAGTTGAAAATTAAGAAGTTTTATTTTGAATGCAAGAAGTTAGAGAGTACAAGTTCTGCACAGGAGAGATGTAACCTCAGTTCAGCTCTGATTTTTTAGGCTCTCCTTCATGCTTTTATACTGTCTTTCGCACATTATCTAATCCCAAGCCTTGACAGTTTGACCATTCAGCAACCAGACGTTCCTCTTTCTGGTATCTTTGTATCTTCTCTTGACAGTTGACCTTGCAGATGTTTCAGAGCACGTACACACAGCTCATACATTCTGTCATCCTCAAAACTATCTGCACTTTTATACACCCATACCCATAATAGAATGTACTGTTCTCAGCAACCTTCAGCAATAATATACTGTAGCACTTAATTCCCTTAAAAAAAGAAACCCTTTATGTCTGTATTTATTAGCAAATGTTAACAAAGCCTAACAATAAAAAATGCTATCCTTCAATCCCTCTCTTGGCCTCTGAAAAGAGGCCACATCACTTTAATAAACACTTTAAAAATCTCAGAATACTTGGTCCAATATGTCCAGATGAGCTTGGGTCGAAAACCTTGGTGAGGAAAGACACCCAAGCAGCCCCCTAGTTGACTTATGGGCAGCCACCACATGTTCACCGGAAACATCATATCAGACCATTAAGAAAAATAAAAGCAATAAACACAATCATAACAGTCAAACAATGATGGTCCCTAAAAATTCCCTATAAACCAGTGTGCTCAGGCTGGACTGAGCCGAAAAGCCCTGTGGGGAAAGTCACCCAGTCGGTCCCCAAATTGACGTTTGAGCAACCACAACATGTCAGCTGAGTCAATCACACTGAAATTATCTAGACTACAAACATTTCAGTAATCAAAATTCAAATCTTAACACATTTTCAAACAGCAAATTTCTCAAACATCAATATGTAAAAAACACATAACTTGTGATGAATCAGCATCTGTAAAGAAGCACAGTTATTGGGAAAAAACAACATTTATAAGTCATATTCCTCCTCCTCTTCCTCCTCCTCATTATTTCCAGGAGATACCAGCAGAGGCATTGTGTAAGGGGGTGGAGCTCCATCTTTCTTTTCAATTGCTGCTATTATCACCCTGTTACACAATGTTCTGATACACGGGATGCAACAGCATCCACAGGTCACTATTATGGCCACAAAGGTAGCTATAGAGATCAAAATTGATGTAAACATGGTTTTATAGTCTGATCAAAACAAACATATACATCATATCCTTGCCACGAACTATTGTGTCCCCCACAGTCAATTACCTGACATAGATCAAATGTGTAAGATGTCGTCTCTCCCTTTACATATTCTATGGACAGCCCTCCATAATACTTGGAACACCTCTTTTCTTTCCCTAGGGATCTTTTTACTCTGGTTGGTTTTACAGTTACGGTTTCATTCCTGTTCTGACTTTTTTCTACTCCCAGAATTGTCCCCACTATTATCAGTGCTACTATCCCTATTGCCCCCAGTAGCTTCCAGACTTTCCCACAACTTGACCCTCATGTTTTATTGATGCTGGTTTTCCTTATTATTCAATTCTGATCCTCCCTTTATCTTATTTTTCACAGCGTTATTGTGTTAACAGCAAGTAATATATCATATCAAAGCTACAATAAAAAATAGCAAGCAAAGTAAACTTATTCTAACGTATATACTGAAATGGTTATATTTTGGCCTTTAAATGTCTTTTCAATAATGTGGAAAACTCTATAGAATTCCAACTTGTCCAAACCACACCCCAGCCGGGGTATTGGCAATCTGGTGATGTGTAATTTGTCACACCACGTTCTCATGCAGATTAGACTGCTCTCAAAGTCCTCATATGTGGGTAGGTCTCTGGCAAGTGTTTTTGTGATCAGGTGGAAAACTATTCTGTCTACCTCGTGAGTTATAGCACAGTCACCTTTCTTTTTTTTTTCTGGGCCTTTACCTTGTCAACCCCATATCTTTCTCTGAATTTTTTCGCTATGCCCGCTCCAAATGCACAGTCTGCACTGACACAATGGGCTACAGCTTCTCCTTTAGGGGCTGTAAATAAATCCCCAGTTTTGTGGACCACCTGCAAAGTTTGTAGGTTACTTTGTGATGGATGAAAATTACTATCGTGTGTACGTGTTTGTGTGTCACCTCCTTTTGTGGTACCCTCACTCCCTCCTGCACCTCCTGTGGTATCCTCCCTCTCTTGGACCTGCGAAGCAAGGTCCACTCTGGTGTCGTTCAATGATCTGGACGGCGGGTCCACCGGACAGCACTGGCTCAGATGGTACCAAGTGTCACCTTTTCCTGCAAGACGAACACAGTGAGAGGTGCGTGCAATTACCTTAATTGGAGCAGACCAGCGAGGCTCTTTCCATTTACGCCTGTAGATTCTCAATCTCACCCAGTCCCAAGTTCGGTCAGGTAGGGGTGCTGGATATTTGTGTCCCCTAAAATCAGTTGGTAACATTTTGTCAAAAGATTCAATTAGAGCAGTCAATTTGTCATAGTAAATTTTGTGTGATAACGGTTGTACTGGTTCCAATTGTAGTGGGGTCAGTGGGCCAGGAAATTGGCGACCAGTCAACAGTTCAAAGGGCGTGTATCCTGTTGCCCTACTCACAGAGCTCCTTACTGACATCAAAGCCAGTGGAAGAGCAGCCAACCATGTCAATTTAGTCTGTGCACAGATTTTAGCCAATTTGTTTTTCAATGTTAGATTCAACCGCTCAACCTTACCTTGTGACTGTGGGTGATAGACTGCCCCGAAATGGTGTACTAAACCCAATGCCTTTTCCACATCAGCCAGATGTTCATTTTTAAAGTGTGAGCCGTTGTCAGATCTGACCCAGCTTGGAAAACCACGACGTGGGATGTAATGGTTTATCAGACATTTAATGACAGCAGTGCTGTCTTCCTTGCCCACCGAGAAGGCCTCTGGCCATCCAGTATATGCATCAATCATAACAAGCAAGTATCGTTTACCATTTACCCTTTCAATCATGTCAGTGAAATCAATTATAACTTCATCTCCAGGGCCATTTGCCAATGGGAACGATCCCTGAGATGGTTTCATAGTTGGTTTGACATTGTGCATCTGACAGATGTCACATGTCTTTATGTATCCAGAAATTAGGTGTGGCATAAAAGGATGACACCATGATTGCAATGCTCGCGACATTTGCTTATCACCACAGTGTGCAGGTGTGTGGGCTTCTTTCAACACGCTTGGGACTAGTGACGCTGGGAGCAAAGCTCTACCATCAGGTGCTGTCCAAAGGCCATCATCATGTCTGATTGCCCCTTTGTTTTTCCACACAGACTTTTCTTTAGGAGCAGCCATGTCTTGCTGCTCAGATAAGAATTCTCTTGAGAATTCTGGTAGGAGGGATGTCACGTCTGGCTCAGATGTGACCACAAACTGACCCTGTAGGTAGCCTGAGGCACGTTTTGCCGCCAAGTCTGCTGCTTCATTCCCTTTTAATATTAGGTCAGTTCCTTGAGAATGACCAGTGCACTTGATAATAGCCACTTTGCCTGGCAACATTATGGCTTCCGAGAGCTCTCTTGCTTCTTTCTCATGAGTAATAGGCCGGCCAGAAGAAGTTGTGAATCCACATCTGATCCACACAGGCAGCTCCACGTGGGCTGTGGACACTGCATATGCAGAATCAGAGTTGATGTTGACAGACTGTCCTTTTGAGTGTCTCAATGCATTGATTAGGGCCAATAGTTCTGCTTTTTGTGCAGATTGTTTGCCAATTAGGGGTTCCAGATTGTATGGTGACCAATTGATCATTCTGTAATTTAACCACAGCAAAGCCTGCTTTCAGAGTTCCATCATCTGCCCTTTGACAGCTATCATCTGTAAACAGTGTTATTGGGTTGTCTGTTTCAGGAAGTGGGGAGGCATTCAGGCCCTTATTTTATTTTTAGCTGACTTCCTCTCCTCAAACTGCAGTTTCAGAAGTTCTTTTGCAGCTTTAGCAACTCACTTCCCTCTTTGCTCTTTCTACTGCTTTGTCTATGAAATCTACTGCATACCTTTTCCATTTAGTATCATCACTGCCTGGTACCTCAAGAGACTGTTCCATGGGCTGGGTCACACCAGCAGGAGCTCCTTGTAACACTGCTGCCCTGAAAATTCTATTAGTAACAGAGTTAGACATTTGGTTTTCATCACATGCTTCTTCTCAGTCTTTGAAATTATCTATTTATGTATGCTGCTCCTTTTTTACCATCCCAATGTTTAAATTTCATGTTCTCTATTGACCACTAACTCCTTCGGCTGCTGGCTTATAGTTGGGTTTTACGGGGGTGAGTGATCTTAGTAGTCTCTGTATGGTGGGGGCAGTGGGCGTTGCTATCTGATCAGTCTTCGCCTCAGCCTCAACTTCCTATCTTTTACTCAGTTTGGTTTCAGCGTCCTTACTGTTCACTTCCCTTTTCTTTGGTTTCAACACAGTTACTGCAAGTGTGACCCTAGACCATCTTCTAAAAATTTTATCTAACTGTTTTCCTTTCTTTGCATGGGCTCGCTTGTGCAACAGCCCTACTTCCTCTTTTCTCTGTCTTAAAACAGCTTCCTGTGCTCTTTTCTCTTTTATTCACACTTTCTGAAACAGAGATCCCTTTTTGTCCATACAATCAGTACCATAATGTTCAATAATTTCGCGCGTACATTCTCCTAGTTCTTTTATCTGTTTTTTCCTATCTTTTTTTATCAGTTTGTGCCAATAAGATATCTACCATTTTATCCCAATGTTGTCTTAAAGGAGGACAATCATATTCCTCACATTCTCTATTGAATTCCCCTTCCATTTCGTTTATTGTTTTATTTTATCCCTACACTCTCACTATTTCTCAATTCACTAAACCTGCTATCCTTGAGAAATTCCGATGTATTTACCCTGATAATTGGAAATATGAATGACTTCGTCAAGACAGGCAATTTCCAATTTATTTGCCTATTTAGGGAACAGCACTTCTCCGTAAATCTAAAGATTCACCCTAAGTGCCTATTTAGGGAACAGGACTTATCCGTAAATCCTAACGATTCACCCTAATTGCCTATTTAGGGAACAGGACTTCTCCGTAAATCCTAACGATTCACCCTAACTTTCTCTATCAAAACTTATCACAATTCATTCTTCTCTTTTTATTTTTTAATTTTTATATGTAGTCTGTAACCTCCTGCATGCATCAAATGTATCAAAGAAATGAACAACGTATTTACCGATGCCAAAAGCCACTTATTTAGAATGTTCAATAGCAGAATTTTAGAAAAAGGTTTCTGCTTACCTTTCTTTTAGAGAGGCGCCTCTGGATTTGGCATCAGAAATAAACGTCCATCTATTTGACAGTCTCCAGTCAATCACGTCGTCGGGTCACCAATTGTAGGACTCAAATAGTCCATTGCATGTTCAAAAATTGACGGAGATCTGAGTTGAAAATTAAGAAGTTTTATTTTGAATGCAAGAAGTTAGAGAGTACAAGTTCTGCACAGGAGAGATGTAACCTCAGTTCAGCTCTGATTTTTTAGGCTCTCCTTCATGCTTTTATACTGTCTTTCGCACATTATCTAATCCCAAGCCTTGACAGTTTGACCATTCAGCAACCAGACGTTCCTCTTTCTGGTATCTTTGTATCTTCTCTTGACAGTTGACCTTGCAGATGTTTCAGAGCACGTACACACAGCTCATACATTCTGTCATCCTCAAAACTATCTGCACTTTTATACACCCATACCCAATAACAGAATGTACTGTTCTCAGCAACCTTCAGCAATAATATACTGTAGCAGTTAATTCCCTTAAAAAAAGAAACCCTTTATGTCTGTATTTATTAGCAAATGTTAACAAAGCCTAACAATAAAAAATGCTATTCTTCAATACACATATACACTTATTTAACCACACACTTTACATGCCACTTTGCACATAACAGCTGCACATATAACGTTGTATATAGTAATAAACACGTACATACACTTGTCAATTTGTATATTTGCACTCACTACTTCTATTTTTTTAAATATATTTATTATCTCTTTTTTGCCCTGTCTCTGTTATCCTGTTGGACTGTAGAAGCTCTGTCACGAAAACAAATTCCTCATATGTGGGAACATACCTGGCAATAAAGCTCTTTCTGATTCTGATATGATCAAATTTTCTAGACCTAGTAAAAACTCTGGCAGCTGCATTTTGTACTAATTATATTATATATATATATATATATATATGTGTACTAATAGAGGATGCTGGGCAGCCAGCAAACAGTGTATTACAGTAGTCCAGCCTAGAAGTCATAAAAGCATGGACTAGCTTTTCTGCATCTGAGATGGAAAGCATACTTCATAACTTAGCAATATTTCTCAGATGAAAGAAAGCAGTTTTTGTGACATGGGATATATGATTTTTTTAAAGTTAAATTGCTGTCTAATATTACACCCAGATCTTTTATAGTAGAGCTAACACTAACTTTGTATCCCTCAAATTGTAGGTCGAGTTGTGAGATATGCTGTGTACAGGATTTAGGCCCAATAAGTAATAATTCTGTTTTGTCTGGGTTTAAGAGAAGATAATTGTTAGTCATCCAGTCTTTAACATCTTTAATACACGCAGTTAGCTTAGACAGTTTAGACATCTCGTCAGGTTTAGTTGAAATATATAATTGAGTACCATCTGCATAGCAGTGAAAGCTGATCCCATGTCTTCTAATAATGTCTCCCAGGGGTAGCATGTATATTGTAAACAGCAAAGGGCCTAAAACTGATCCTTGAGGCACCCTGTACTTTACTGGGCTGACTTGTGAAGGCTGTCCATTAATATTCACAAACTGGTAATGGTCAGCTAAGTATGACTTAAACCATTGTAGAGCCTGTCCGGTATTTATGAGGATACCGTGGTCAATGGTGTCAAATTCTGCACTAAGATCGAGTAAAACTAATAGCGAGATGCACCCTTGGTCAGCAGCTAAGAGTAAAACATTGGTTATTTTCACTAATGCAGTTTCTGTACTGTGATAAGCTCTGAAACCTGACTGAAACACTTCAAAAAACATTGTTAGTCTGCAGAAAGGAGCATAATTGAGCAGAAAACAACTTTTTCTAGCATTTTAGACATAAATGGAAGATTTGAAATAGGCCTATAATTAGCTAAGTTGCTGGGGTCCAGTTGTGGTTTCTTAATAATAGGCTTAATAACAGCTAACTTGTAAGGACTTGGAACATGGCCTAAAGATAAAGAAGAGTTGATAACGTTAAGAAGAGGTTCTCCTATAACAGGTAGCAATTCTTTCAGTAATTTTGTTGGAATTGGATCCAACATACACGTAGCTGGTTTAGAACTATTTATAATTTTATCTAGTTCTTCCTGTTCTATGATTTTGAAGCACTGTAGGTTATTTTGATTCGGTGGGATGTTTACTGGATCTGAAGTATAAGGCGGTGCAGAAAGTTTAATATTTCCTATTTTCTGTCTAAAGCCTTTTATTTTATTACTAAAAAAATTCATGAAGTCATCACTACTAATTTGCGGTGGAACATTTTGTTCCAAAGATGACCGATTATTTGTTAATTTAGCAATGGTGTTGAATAAGAACCTAGGATTGTTATGATTATTTTCTATCAGTTTGCGGAGGTCTTCAGCCCTGGCAGATTTTAGAGCCCTCCTATAGCTGGACATACTGTCTTTGTACGCAATTCTAAAAACTTCTAAATTAGTTTTTTTTCCATTTACGTTCCAGGGCACGGGTTACTGCTTTGAGAGCGCGGGTATGACTATTATACCATGGTGTAGTTTTATTCTCTCTATTCTCCAGTGATCAGTGAGGGCTGCATCGCACAGCCCCTACCCCCTACCTAGAATTATCTCTATTCTCTCTTTTTTAGTATGATGGGTGCCACAGTATTTAGAGTGCTAGTAAAGATGGCATCCATACTGCTGGTTACTACATCAAGGTCATTTGCGTTTGCGGGTGCATTTCGAAATAGAGAAAGATCAGGTAGGTTATTTATAAATTCATCTTTGGTGGATGGAACAATAGTTCTACTAGGCATGTCGGAGCGGATCTGCTAATTTCAGGTAAACACAACTTATATAGTAAGAGGTAGAGGTCTGTAATATCATCACTTTGTGGTATAATGTCTACATCAATGAGCTCAATTCCATAAGACAGAATTAGATCTAGTGTATGCTTTAAGCGATGGGTTGGACCAATAACGTTTTGCCTTACCCCTAGTGAATGTAGTAAATCCATAAACGCGAGGCCTAATGTGTCGTTAGCGTCATCTATGTGGATGTTAAAGTCTCCTACAATTAGTATTTTATCAGTTTTAACTAGTAAGTCAGAGATAAAATAGAAAACTCTTTTAGAAAATTGACATAGGGTCCTGGGGGTCTATATATGGTGATTAGAGAGATACCACAAGTTTTTGCATAGTGTCCGGAAGCATAACATTAAGCGCTAATACTTCAAAGGAGCTAAACATAAGTCCGTTTCTCTGGTTAATATTAAGAATATCCCTAAAGATTGATGCAACGCCACCACCACGACCAGTTTGACGAGCCTCATGTTTATATAAGAATCCTGGAGGAGTTACTTCATTTAAACTAATATAGTCATTTTGTTTTAGTCAGGTTTTAGTGAGACAGAGTGCATTAAGATTGTTATCTGTTATTATTTCATTTATGATAAGTGCTTTAGGTGCTAGTGACCTGATGTTTAGGAGACCAAGCTTTATGGAATTTGTATTTTCACTTTTTAGTGTTTTTTCTGGTTTGCTTCTTAATAGATTATTTCTGGAGCACACAGTACGTTTATTTCTTGATCTTATAATACGAGGAACAGACACAGTCTCTATGGGGTTAGCCAGATATGCATTACTGTTATTTATGTGGGACGAATAGGAGTCTGTAGGGCGAAATTGTGAATTTTGTGAATCTTTACTTACTAGTCAGATAGAGCGAAGTATTCTGGAAATGTTGTCAGACAGGAGTTCAGCTCCAGCTCGACTGGGGTGCAGCCCGTCAGCGCGGAAAAGAAATCGGTCCAGAAACAATGATCTGCGTGGCGGGCGAGGTGCGTCGAACCGTCTCGATCAGGCTCCTGAAGTCCTTCTTGAGGATCTCAGTCTGCCAGAGCCCGATGTCGTTCGTCCCCACGTGGAGGACGACGGCACCGAGGCTCTCGGCAGCGCTCAGGATAGTAGGTATCTGTGCAGAAATATTCTTAACTCGGGCACCAGGGAAGCAGAGAGTGCGTACTTTGTTACCTCTGGAGGAAGCGGAGCGGACGTGGTGCACGATGGAGTCACCAATGATGGCGGTGAAGGAGGAGACGTTCTGCCCCGGGACCCGGCAAGCACCTTACGCGGCTGCACCCAGGGGTAGAGGTAGCCGGGTGTCAGTGTGAACGATGCCTAGGAGAGCCGCGCCCTCGGTGTGCTGGGCCTGGACAGAGAAACACGCGGGTTAAGGAAGATGGAGTTTTATGATTGCATTGTACTCTTACCTCAGAAGAGCGAGTACGGGGTACGAGCAAAGCCCGTTGTTCCCAGGAGCCGCGCTCGCTTTGTCTCGAGGGAGCGAATCTGGGACTCCACTGCTTCCAGCTCCAATGCCTCCACCGATGCTTCTACTGCACTCAAGGACAGACACACAAGCGACATTGTACAATGTGAAGAGGAAAGCGAGTAAGTGAGAAAATAAGTGAATGAAAGAGGTCGGTAGCTTTAGCTGACCAGCGGTGCTAGCAGGCTACAGCTACAAACAACAGGTGGATGCTCGAGAGACAGAACGTTTGAAAGTAGATTTGTTTGTATAAGTGTGTTAAGGGATTGTTCACCCTAAGTAGGAGAGACAAATATTTAGCGAATTAAGAGATATTTTATGATAAAAATGTAAATTGCGAGTCTAAACTCCAAACACACGCAGCAAGGCTACCATACAGTGATAGTGACGTCACTCAAGCATGCGCACAGCCGTCAACAAAGTGCCTCTGATAATCCATCATGAAAAAATATCATTAGGCATAAATCCCTCATTGATGTTTCATTAGCCAGGTTGTAAAATTCTTCTGCATAGCGTTCAATGGAATTACCCTTCTGACGGAGACACATTAAACACACTGCTGGATCCATGCTGACTGAGTCTTCTGTTGCGAATAAAGACATGAAGACAAAAAGTAGAATCCAAATGCAGTTTATTAAAGCAGTTAGGCAGGGAGAGGTTGAAAACCAGCATATTGCAATAGAGACAATGCAAAAGCGTAATCTGTTTAAGAGGCAAAAAGTCAAGACAGGCGACTGATATCAAAACGATATAAACAATGCAAAAAGGTTTAAAAAAATGCAGGTGAGCAAAAACAAGGGAACGCTTAAAAATTGTAGCAAGAGGTAAACAAGTGTTAGCAATACATGTGTAAATGAAAGATGTATTTACAGTCCATGTAGTTAATGATAATGTCCTTCAGCTGTGTGTGTGTAATCAGAGTGAACATGAAACCAGTGTGTGGACTTAGGGTATGATGAGATATGCATTTCAGGTGAATGACAGGTAGTGTTCTCCAGCAATCTGTGAGAGCTACAACAATGGTAATCACAACAGTTATGGTTATTGCACACTGAATCTGAAATTTATATCCATAATTTGTGCACATTAAAAAAAAAATTCAACCTCACATTGTGTGAATCATATTGACACACTGCCTCCAAAACTTTTGTGTCATAAAAACAAATCTAACTGGGTTAGATTATTTTCCATTTTTCGCATTCAAAAAAGCATTTTGAGAGGGGTTTTGACAGTTCAGATCCACCGTACAAGCAAAAGGCAAAGTTCAAAATGCCGCCACTTGAGCCACACAACTTTATGACAAACACAGTGCATAATACAAGACTGTGGCGGACAGTTGAGAACTCCTATTTTTGTGACTGGCGCAGCTGACGCAGCTCTCCCCTGCTGCTGCTTGGGGGGTTTGTGACATACATCTGATGTCCTGCCCATAGACGCAGTTGTCGTACACTGCCAGTGTCTGTTTCAGATTTGTTTACATACGTAAACGTGTGAAGTATCACAAGCAATCAGATACTGGACGCATCAGATACAGGACTGGGTGCGGTTCTAGGGAGAAAAGCATCCAGTCACCTTCATCAGGCATCAAATGGGCAGCCCTGGAGCTGCAATACTACCTTCCTGGAAAGGAGCTTGATCCTCTTGGTGGACCACACTCCACTACAATGAATGTCCTGAGCCAAGAACACCAATGCCTAAGTCACCAGGTGGTTCCTTGCGTTCCAGGACTTCCACTTCCAAATCCAACATCATTCTGGAAAGGCCCACAGCAATGTGCATGGTTTCTCACGAATGGAATCTACCAGAGTATACAAAAGTGATGCCTTCACTTCAGATAGGTTAGAGCTTGCTCCCCACATGCAGCATGACTACAGTAATTGTGCTCTCCCTTTTTGAATACAGATTTCACGGACTGAGGAGAAGAAACGGAAGTGGCATTCAGGTTGAAAGACAGCCAGCCTGCATTCATTCACCAAAGCACTTACACAGAGCACTCTCACCTGCAGTGCAATTCCCACTCTGTACAGACTGTCATCTTTTTACCCTTTACAACAATATATATATATATATATATATATATATATATATATATATATATATATATATATATATATATATATATATATATCACACGAGAAGCAGTGCAATGTGGCTATATATCGGCACTGGTGGGAGGTGTCACAGCTACATTGCACTGATATGGGTGCGATATTGCGTTTATACAAGTTCAAACACAGACAGTCTCAAAATGCTTTTGTATGAGAAACTACTTTCTTCCGCAATTCCTTCACATCTGCAGCTGACGTCAGAACAGCAGAAACTATTGCTACTTCACCAACGTCACTTTAGATCTAGTATCATGAAATGCCATCAGTCTACAGAGATTTCCCAGTATTTCTCTGTTGCAATCAGGTGATCACAATAATTTTTCCCTGAAAAACCAAAGCAGCACCAACATCACCAGGTTACCATTGTGTTTGTGATAAGGAAAAACACTTAACACATGCGGGCATTTCTTCTTTCTTTCTTTTCACTAGACTAGTCGGTAACACTTTATTTTGATGGTCCATTTAAATATTAGTAGACTGCCTGCTTAATATCTGTTAATACTGCTGCTTCAACAGACATTTAACTGACCAAAAGAAACTTTACAAGTACATGTCAGCTGACACTAACCCTAACCCCAACCTTATAGTCTACTTATAATCTAATGAGAATTAGTTGGCATGTAGACGCAATGTAACTTGAATTCAACAAACGGACCATCAAAATAAAGTGTGACCAACTAGTCTGCAGTAACGAAAACAGGCAACACATTAGAAACAAACAGATGGCGATGGGTGCCGGTGATCGGTATATATATATATATATATATATATATATATATATATATATATATATATATATATATATATATAGAAGGATAAGCATTTTATTAAGCTTTGTTAGTAAGTACGTAGTAAATATAGACATGAAGGCTTTTGCTTTAAAGGGTTAACTGCTATATATGTGCACAAAGTATAGAGAAATGTTGCAGGATGCTAGCACATCCTGTTATCGGGTGGGGGTGGATGGAGAATGTAGAAAGGTCTGAGAATGACAAAACGTATGAGCTGTGTGTACGTGCTCTGAAACATCTGCCTTAAAAGGTGAACTGTCAAGAGAAAATACACAGATACCAGGAAGAGGAATATTTGGTTGCTGAATGGTCAATCTGTCAAGACAACACCATATAAGTCAATAGGGTTGGGATTAGATAGTGTGTGAAAGACAGTATAAAAACATGAAGGAGAGCCTGATGGGCAGAGCTGAACTGATATTACATCTCTCCTGCGCAGAATTTGTATTTTTAATTTCTTGCATTTAAAATAAAATCTTCTTATTTTCAACTCAGATCTCCATCAATTTTTGAACATGCAATAAACCATTTGAGTCCTACAATATATATATATATATATATATATATATATATATATATATATATATATATATATATATAAAAATTTTTTTACTAATGCTTTGCTTCTTAGACTTTACACACCTGAAACATGTCTATAGCACTTGTTCACTGCTGCTCTTATAGTTGTGTAAATTGCTTCCTTGTCCTCATTTGTGAGTCGCTTTGGATAAAAGCGTCTGCTAAATGACTAAATGTAAATGTATATATATATATATATATACATATATATAAATATTTTTTATTTAATTTTTTTTTTTATTAAATTTTTTTTTCAGAACTGGGTTACGGCTGAAAGGGCGTAAAACTGTGGAAAACTCTTGAGTTGTCACCCATAATGTTGTCAGAATTGCAATATTTTAAGCAATACTGTTACTGGTGAAATGTGCAATCAATGAAAACTGGCCACCAGGCTAATGAAATTTAGCCACGAAACCTCTAACACTAAACTAGCCAGTGTTTCAGTTTCATTGTCCCATATATATATAAGTGTAACTGACAACTTTAAGTAGTGATATATTGTTAGATTTGATTGCCAAACAACATCTGAAGAGGGTCCTGCTGAGCTTAGTTAACAAAGAATGGTGTAAACAAAGTGTAAAGCTGTCTCACAGAGTCATTTGGGCTAAGATATTTGAAGACTCTGATGTGTTAACATTGATGAACTGTACTATTCACTGTCTTCAATCAAGTCTTCGCCCCATAAAAACTTTGGTCGGCTTATTTTTTATATTGGAGTACTTTAATGCATTGAAAAGCCACCCATGAACAGTTAAGCCAAATACATCAAAATCTAATAATAGAAAGTGGTCAACTGAATGCCAAAAAAGAAGAGAAAAAGAGTACACATAAATTTATTTTATTTACACACAGCACACAAATATCCATACATACATACACACATATGTGTACACTTTACTCTAGACCCAAATAAATGTTTAATGTAGTTGCAGACACATGGATTCTGAATGGTAATGCTGCTTTTATCACAGCACTGATCTGTATTTGCAAGCAAACATGATCCAAACAGCACAAGCTGACTCTGGATATCCAAACACACGAACCCTCACTGCTAGTCGTACATGATCTCCTCGACAGCTAACAATTTCTTCACAGAATGGTGACCTGAATGAAAGAAAAGAAAACTGGTTTTTAGATGTCAGTCAATAATCTTTGTCAAAATAGCAGGAAACATGTTTGTTAAAATAACACAAAACTGCTTTTTAAATGACACATTTAAAAAGGGAATACTGAAGAGGCCATATGATGCTTTGTAATGTTTCTTTTTCTTTTATCGTGTGTTGTAAAAGCATGAAGTTTCAAAACTCATATTCTCCCAAAAAAAATTTATTCTTGCAGAAAACACTGCTCCAAACACTGACCTACTATATTTGGAAAAACATGCAAAATATAACTCCTTTTGAATGACTTATTACCACACATCTTGTAATATATTGGCAGTAGGCAATATGTATAGTATGCACATTTTCTGTATGCGTGAACAGTGATCGATCAGATTGTATAACCAAAATCATACTAGATGAATAGTGCTGAATTGTAATAGTTACTAGACATGGACAAGTGTTTAATTGTTGTTTTTGAAACTAAGGTGTGCAGTATGAATGTCATTCTATTATTGTTATATATATATATATGTGTGTGTGTGTGTGTGTGTGTGTGTGTGTGTGTGACTTATTTTATCTATTTTTAGTATGGAAAGCTCTGCTGTGACGTGAATTTCCCTTTGGGTTTGGTATAGACAAACAAACAAACAAACAAACAAACACCTAGATTACCTACTACTTTTGCTGAAATCTGATGCACAGTATGCATCCAAGAACTCTGCGTGTTTCCCAGAGTGCAACACATTACTTCTGATATTTCATCCTCAGAAATATTAGTGAATAAAGAGCATAGATGCAGCTCTAGGCAATTGAAGACAGTGAACATTTATAAATGTCAAACTTTAACAATTAAATTAGTTATTGCACTAGATCATTATCAGATATCATAATTTGTATAGCTCTGTAGGGTATACTTTTCAAAAATACATAGTTCATTCACTTGAATCGTGGATAGGGGTTCTTAGTGATAGTTAAAAGGTAAATGCTTAAAGGTAAGGTAAAAGATGAGGAAAAAGTGAAACACACCATGTGCACTCCTCGGCACACCTGAATACTCGGCACACTATCCATACTATTTCTGCTTAAAGCATAGTAGATTCACTTATTTGTCACAATGAATGTGCAATGTTTTTTAATGTATGCTCGAAAAGGCATGTTTTGGAGAACTTTGTAGTAATAATTGCTTATTTTATTTTTAACTTGACTTGTGCTTATTTGTTAAAGTTACACATGTAGTTGAGTTTTTTACTTTTAAGTTTTAAGTACTTTTAAGATATTACGGCATGTGTTGACCAAAATAAATTTTAAATAAACTTTAATTTGTTTTGTTTAAAAATAATTACATATTAATTAAGGTTCTTAAAAATGAAAAAAAAAAAAAGGGCGGTAGCAGGCACTACTGATTTGCAAGAGGGGGGCATTGGATAAAAATGTTTGAGAACCTTAAATTGTTTACCTGAACTCACACTGGAAAGTAACTATTCTTTAAGGTGAATCTGATTTAACTTTTTTATTTAACTTGAATCATTTTATTCACATTACCACAGCAACATTTATTTGTTAAGGAAGTTAAATGGATAAATTATTTATTTTAATGCACTTTCTAATACATAAATGTAATACATAAATGTACATATGCATTATTTTGCACATTATGTCAGAGTTAGAATGATTTATATATAATTATTATAAATATATAATTATTTTGTGGTTGGCACAAGCATTTGTAAGGTAATAATTTGACCAGCTATGCTGTATTAACATTCAGTACTGGTAATGCCATTTTGAAAACGTAGTTGCCAGTATACATATCTATCTATCTATATATCTATCTATCTATCTATCTATCTATATATCTATCTATCTATATATATATATATATATATATATATATATATATATATATATATATATATATATATATATATATATATATCTATATATATATATATATATATATATATATATATATATATATATATTTGGCAACTAGATGAAAAAAAAGTTTACAAATTTTACTTGTATTATAGTGGGATGTAGCAACTCATAATGTCATGAAAATAATGATTATAATTACTAATGTATATAAACTATATTTGCAGATTAGCAGAGCAATAGCTCAGTTATGCTAAAAAATATTGCAACGCACACAACATTATGGGTGACATTTCAACGTGATGTTTTATAAACAAATTTCGGGAGGAGCACGCGCAGAGGTTTCAGTATCAAATACGTCATTGACTATTATTCTATTATCCAATCAGTTCTTGACCAAACCCCTATATATATCAAAGCTGTCTTACCTGCAGCATCTTACGACTTAAGCATCCAAACTTCGACGCAGAACAATGTCTGAGATTAATCTCTTCGCAGAGGACGACGCCTTCCTTGCCGAGGCTCCTCTGAGATCTCCCCCCAGTACCCAGAGCTCCGTAGCCCCGCAGAGCGCACCAGCTCAGCCCGCGGCTCCACCTCGAGGCTGCCGTTCAGCCAGAATCACGGCTGTCCGATCACGACGGGGCTCACCATCTCCATCTCCCAGAAGGCAATCCTCTCCAGCCTCATCATCTGCCTCAGCCATGTCCTCCGTCCCGGCCACAGGGATAAACACCGTCTCCGACCTCCGCCAAGCATTGGTCAGCGCAGGCGTCATCGTTCCGCGCCGAACCACCAAGGCGGACCTTCTGGCCATGTATAACACCTTGCAATCCGGAGCACCACTTCCTTCCATCACTCCACCTTCCAAATCCATGAAAAAATCCAGCCAGGTACAAAAAACTCCATACCAGCGTCCGGATCGAAACCCATCTTCCAGACCCAGACGCAGCAGCAGGCCTTCAGCGAGTCTGGGGAGAGCCCCAGGTCCAGATGACGTAGGATCTCAATCCCCATAAGTTGGACTCCACGCCGGCTCTGAGCTTGTTCCTTCGAGCCGCCAGTATAGCGTGAGCTTACCTCCGTTAGCGGCACCAGAAGCTCATCCCCAACTACATCCTTGGCCCGCCGCCCCCCCTTCAAACTCAAGCGCAGGGTCGCTACAGGAAGCACAGGCCCAAATCCATATCCTGCCTCCCCATCCCTTCCAAGCTCCCGCGAGCAGTGAGAGCGTGAGGCCGCCTCCGCTCCCAGCTCAAACCCCAGCTCCTCAAATTCCTCCTTTTCTTCCCCAGGTTTTTTCAGCCCCAGACGCAAGTTCCAGCGTGAGGCCTGCTCCGCTGATGTCACTAACGTCGGCAGCCCCTCCTCTTTTCTCTTTTCCTCCCACCGGTGATCCTAGGGCCAGTAGCAGCGCGAGCATGCCTCCGCAAACGGCCCTAGCTTACAACTTTCCTTCAGGCCCCGACGCAAGTTCCAGCGTGAGGCCGCCTCCGCTGATGTCACTAATGTCGGCAACCCCTCCTCTTTTCCTCCCATCGGTGATCCTAGGGCCAGCAGTAGCGCGAGCATGCCTCCGCAAACGGCTCTAGCCTCCAACATCCCACAGCCACTTCTTCACACTAAGTCTTTTTCTCTGTCCACAGCCACGCCTCTTTTTTCTCTCCTCTCACCCAGTTCACCCACATTTGCAGACCGCCAGATAGATTGCGGCCAATTTTCAGTAACCTTAAAAAACACAGCTAACATTCGCAGAATTTACAATAGCATTCTCACGATATACAGACGTCATTTGCGATACTCGCTGAGCTCACGCTCTCATACCGAGGCTATCATTTCTATATCTACCACCGCCTTTTCTCCGCTAAATGTGCCATTCGCATTTCACAATGGAACCAGACCCCATTCTGGGGAGCCATAGACACAGATCTTCATAATAAAGTCTTTCTCGGTTGCCGCAGTATATCTTGCGCGGTCTGTCGATTCACCACCCACCACACAGAATCATGCCCATTCATAAATCCCATCCCTCCTCCCCTCCCCGACCCAGCCCAGCCCAGATCTACCAGTTACGTCCCTTCAAACCCAAATATTCCGCCCCTTTTTTCTGATCACCGCTCTTCTGTCCCAGCCTCCGCCAGCCTGTGCACCGGCTCCAATAGCGGCAGGTGCTGGAGACAGAAATGTCGTTTTTTGCATGTTTGCAATTTCTGCGGCGATGCTCACGCCCGCACAGTATGTCCAGTGAAAAAAAAATCTGTAAATAAAAATGCTAGAAAGTACCTATCGACTCCTGTGAATGTTTCTCGCCTAAGATCGGAATTACACCAACATCCCGATCCCAAATTCACAGAATTTCTTTTAACGGGTCTGTCTTCAGGTTTTCATCCAGGTGTCATTAGCCTACCCACCTGTAGTTTTATTTGTCCAAATCTTCAGTCCGCTCTCGCCGAACCCGACATCGTCGACCGTCTAATCAAAAAAGAAGTAGACGAAAATTTCATGATTGGTCCTTTCTCCGCACCTCCTTTCAGAGTTTATCGCGTCAGTCCTATTGGCGTTGCCACTAGGAAATTCTCCGATAAAAAACGCTTAATAATCGACCTTTCCTCCCCGCATAACTCTCCGTTTCCTAGTATCAACAGTCTCATCCCTCTCGAAGAGTTCTCAATGATTTATCATGACATCGACCAAGCTATTTCATTAATTAAAATCGCGGGTCGCGGCGCTTGGATGGCTAAAGTCGACATAACATCCGCCTTTAAAATCATGCCCATCCACCCTGACTTTTGGCACCTTTTCGGCATTTTTTGGTGAAAAAATTATTATTTTTCCGTCCGTCTAACCTTCGGTTGCAGAAGTAGTCCAAAGATTTTCGATACGCTATCGGAAGCAATCTGCTGGATCCTTTCCAACAACTACGAAATCCCGCATCTAATCCATCTACTAGATGATTTCCTAATCATCTCACCACCAGACGCTATCCCAGCCGCGCACCTTTTGACAGTTCAGAAGGTTTTCGCTGAACTCGGGATTCCCCTAGCCGAGGAAAAAAACGCTGGTCCGTCAATCGGATTCGGAGGCTACTATCAAGGACGCTGGTTCGCGTCCACTTGGCCGCCCCAGCTGTTAGACCTGCCGCAACCACTAAAATCATCGGTGCTAATCGAGCTCTACCCACTAGTCGTCGCTGCATCTCTATGGGGTAAAGAATGGTCCGCTTCCCGCATCATAATTCACTGTGACAATGAAGCAACCGTTCACTGTATAAATAAAGGCCGTTCAAATTTGCTAGCATTAATTCTTCTACTAAGACGCCTAACTTGGATCTCAGCATGTGACCAGTTTATTTTAACTGCAAATCACATTTCTGGGTCCAAAAACCAAATTGCTGACTCTCTCTCTCGTTTTGCCTTCCAGAAATTCAGACATTTGGCACCAGAGGCGGATCAGTTTCCAATCTAAGTCCCTCCTTATTCAGAGCTGATATTCCCATAGATCATCCTTTAAAAAACCTGCTTGGAGCCTCTCTCGACTTTATCCTTCAGGCAGTGGCACCTAGAACCCTGCAGTCATATTTAACAGCATGGAAAAGCTTTAAAACATATCATGCATGTTATAACATACTGTTTCCTGATTTTCCCTACTTTCCATTTCATCTTACATATCCTACCTCACAATTATCAAAAAACTCCAGATCAATTCCATTAAAGGCTATTTGAGTGGAATTCAATTTTTCCACAAACTAATTTACGGCTCCCCTGCACCTCACATAGCTAATTCGCAAACAACTCTTCTCTTGAAAGGCATACAGAGAACCCACCCCACACGTCAAGACACCCGACAACCCATAACACTGAAAACACTCACTAAATGCATATCCACTCTTCGCAAAGGATACGAATCAATCCACACAGCACTCTTGAAGCCATGTTTATTTTAGCCTTCTTCGGATTTTTAAGGTGTTCAGAACTCACCATTACATCCGGGTTCAACCCAAACATTCATCCCACCATATCCGATCTAGTAACGCTGGATAACGAAACCATTTCTTTTCTCATTAAACAAAGCAAAACTGATAAAGCAAAAAGAGGCCATTACATTTACATTTTCAACCTTCAATCACCTATCCATCCATACCAAACACTGCTAGCATTTTCACATATCAGGAGATCACAAGCCACTTCCCTTTCAGACCCTCTTTTTACAGACGATGGCAATCGCCCAGTCACTCGTTTCTGGTTCCAGAAGCATCTTAAATGCGTCCTAATTAAGTCGGGCTTTCCAGCCGACAATTTCTCCAGCCATTCCTTCAGAATAGGCGCAGCCACCACTGCAGCACAAAATGGTCTATCAGAGCAGCAGATCCAAACACTCGGACGCTGGTCCTCACAGGCCTTTAAGTGCTACATTCGAGCAGACCGCTCTCACATTAGAAAAGCCCATCAAACCCTTATTTAAAAACCCCTCTAGGATAAAAAAAATTTCACATCCACTAGAGCCCATCCCACCAAATCTCGCAACACATTCCTTCATTGATAATTTACAAGACACTTCCTTCGAAATACACTTTGCATAATATATTTTAATAATGCTAATACAGCATCCACGTAACCGTTCCAACGGGAGATGCACACCTCATTATTATGCACCACTGCAAGCGCAGTGACTGCTCCTACAGGAGATGTACACCTTTATTATGCACCACTGCTAGCGCGGTGACCGCTCCTACAGGAGACGTACACCTTTATAATTATGCACCACTGCAAGTGCAGTGACAGCTCCCACGGGAGATGTACATCTTACTATGCACCCCTGCAAGTGCAGTGACCGCTCCCACGGGAGACGTACATCTTATTATGCACCACAGCAAGTGCAGTGACCGCTCCCTCGGGAGACGTACACCTTATAATTATGCACCACTGCTAGTGCAGTGACAGCTCCCACGGGAGACGTACACCTTATTATGCACCACTGCAAGTGCAGTGACAGCTCCCACGGGAGACGTACACCTTATTATGCACCACTGCAAGCGCAGTGACCGCTCTTACGGGAGACGTACACCTTATAATTATGCACCACTGCAAGTGCAGTGACAGCTCCCACGGGAGACCATCCACCTTATTATGCACCACTGCAAGTGCAGTGACAGCTCCCACGGGAGACGTACACCTTATTATGCACCACTGCAAGTGCAGTGACAGCTCCCATGGGAGAAGTACATCTTATCATGCACCACTGCTAGCGCAGTGACCGCTCCTATGGGAGATGTACACCCTACAATTATGCACCACTGCAAGTGCAGTGTCAGCTCCCATGGGAGAAGTACACCTTATTGTACACCACTGCTAGTGCAGTAACCATTCCTATGGGAGAAACACATCTTACCATACACCTCTGTCAGCACAGCGACAACTATTACGGGGAGGCCTACTTCACCACGCACCACTGCTAACGCAGTGACCGCTCTCACGGGAGATGCCCGTCTCCTGTGGGAGCGATCACTCCTGTTGGAGACACTTAACGCATCACCATCAATACAGTAACTGCTTCCTCCCAAGACACACACCTTACAAAGCACAACCATCAACTCAACAGCACCCCTCCAAATTTTAAAGATCAGCAAATTTTGGGGGGCTCACACACTTGTCTGGCTGCTGTCCTGTAACCAAATAAGCAATTTTTGGGGAGCGTTCTGGGGCCGGGCTAGATACTTCGCTCGAATCCCTATTCCTCTCTGTTTCCTGATAAGAGCAATAACTCGAGTTTGGGTGTCTTCCCCGAGCTCAGAGCCCTCTCCCCGGACAGCACGCCAAATACGCTTTATTCTGAAACTATTGCAAGAGTGAACTTGTGAAATCAGCATTTAAAAGAGGACAAATTGTTGGTGCACATCTCACTGGCGCATCTGTGACCTAAACAGCAAGTATTTGTGGTGTATTAAGAACCAAAATACCCAGGGTAATGTCAGCATACCACCAAGAAGGATAAACCATTAACCATCTAAACTGTCTGAATGGGACGTCCAGGTGCTAACCTGGAAAACATCAAACCACAGCTGCCCAACTCACTGCAGAACTAAATGTGCACCTAAACTCTCCTACTTCCACCGAAACTGTTTGTTTTGAGAGAGAGGTGTGTGTAAATAAAATTATTTTAAACTAGCATCATGTGACCTCTTTAAAAATTGCTCCGTTTGTTTGTAAAGGTACCTGAGGCAGGTAGCAAATGCCCTGCGAGCATTGCAGTGCAAGAAATTGATAGGAAAGGCTTTAAAAGTGTGTCCGTCAGGCACTGCTCTTCTCACTGCATCCTGAAACTCCTCATTTCCATATGACACACCTGCACAGCGCTCCAGTTCATATGCTGACAATGCTGCCGACAGCAGGTATGACAGGTGATCATCCCAGACCGTTGCCAGACCTAGATCCTGTAGGAATACATTACACTTAGCAATTCCAATTAAATTTTTGCAACATATTTGGTCAAATAAATGGAGCCTTGGCTTAAAAAAAAATCACTATACCCCTTTTTCAACAATAAACTAACTTCTAAAGACTTATATATGATATAATTGTATGATGCACAGTTATAATGCTTTTTTTCTTTTTCACTCGACATCTGGGATGCTCCCTTCAGGTAATTTTTACAACAATTCAATTCAATTCACCTTTATTTGCATAGCGCTTATACAATGTAGATTGTGTCAAAGCAGCTTCACATAAAAGGTAACAGTAAATAGGAACAGTGTAGTTCAGTTTGTAGTGTTTAAGTTCAGTTCAGTTTAGCTCAGTTCAGTGTGGTTTAATAATCACTACTGAGAGCCAAAATACTGAAGAGCAAATCCAACGATGCGAAGCTCTACAGATCCCGAACCATGCAAACCAGTGGCGACAGCGGAGAGGGAAAAAAACTTCACTAAAGGCGGAAGTGAAGAAAAAAAACCTTGAGAGAAACCAGGCTCAGTTGGGCACGACCATTTTAATTTCTCCGCTGGCCAAACGTCTTGTGCAGAGCTGCAGTCTCAGTGGCGGAGGCTGGAAGCTGGCCTCAGCGAAGACTCGTCTGTCTCTGGAGCGTCACAGGAATCAGTCTCATGTTCTCCACTCTTTTATGACCATCACAGTAGCTGCTTAGGATTCGGCCAGGTCCAGGATATAAAAAACCTTGGGATCATCTCGTCATTGGTCTTGGATCGAATCAGTGACTCTGCATAGTCTGAGGGCCTCGGGAAGAGTATCCCCAGGTGGAAATGGAGAATAAAAAAAATAATTAGCGTAGCTGATGTTCACAGTGTATATCAACAAGATGCATAACCTGTGTGGAAGCCCCCTAAGTGGTGCACTAAGTGTATGCTTTACTGAACAGATAGGTCTTTAATCTAGTTTTGAATTGGGAGAGTGTGTCTGAGCCTCGGACGTTATCAGGAAGGCTATTCCAGAGTTTAGGAGCTATAAATGAGAAGGCTCGACCTCCTTTACTCGACTTTGCTATTCTAGGTACTACCAGAAGCCCTGAGTTTTGAGACCTTAAAGAGCGAGTTGGATTGTAGCGAGACAGAAGATTGGTTAGATAAACAGGAGCTAGATTATTTAAAGCTTTATATGTAAGAAGCAATATTTTAAATTCAATACGAAACTTAACAGGCAGCCAGTGTAAGGAGGATAAAATTGGGGTGATGTGATCAAATTTTCTAGACCTGGTAAGAACTCTGGCAGCTGCATTTTGTACTAATTGAAGTTTGTTAATAGAGGATGCTGGGCAGCCAGCAAACAGTGCATTACAGTAGTACAGCCTAGAAGTCATAAAAGCATGGACTAGCTTTTCTGCATCTGAGATGGATAGCATACTTCGTAACTTAGCAATATTTCTCAGATGAAAGAAAGCAGTTTTTGTGACATGGGATATATGATTTTTAAAAGTTAAATTGCTGTCTAATATGACACCCATATCTTTTATAGTAGAGCTAACGCTTACTTTGTATCCCTCTAATTGTAGGTCGAGTTGTGAGATCTGCTGTGTACAGGATTTAGGCCCAATAAGTAATAATTCTGTTTTGTCTGAGTTTAAGAGAAGATAATTGTTGGTCATCCAGTCTTTAACATCTTTAATACACTCAGTTAGCTTGGACAGATTAGACGTCTCGTCAGTTTTAGTTGAAATATATAATTGAGTATCATCTGCATAGCAGTGAAAGCTGATCCCATGTCTTCTAATAATGTCTCCCAGGGGTAGCATGTATACTGTAAACAGCAAAGGGCCTAAAACTGATCCTTGAGGCACCCCGTATTTTACTGGGCTTATTTGTGAAGGCTGTCCATTAATATTCACAAACTGGTAACGGTCAGATAAGTATGACTTAAACCACTGTAGGGCATGTCCCTGGACACCTGTAGGCTTTAAGCGATTAATAAGGATACCATGGTCAATGGTGTCAAATGCCGCACTAAGATCGAGTAGAACTAATAGCGAGATGCACCCTTGGTCAGCAGCTAAGAGTAAATCGTTGGTTATTTTCACTAATGCAGTTTCTGTACTGTAATGAGCTCTGAAATCTGACTGAAACACTTCAAAAACATTGTTGGTCTGCAGAAAGGAGCATAATTGAGCAGAAACAACTTTTTCTAGTATTTTAGATATAAATGGAAGGTTTGAGATAGGCCTATAATTAGCTAAGTTGCTGGGTTCCAGTTGTGGTTTCTTAATAATAGGTTTAATAACAGCTAACTTGTAAGGATTTGGAACATGGCCTAAAGATAAAGAAGAGTTGATAATGTTAAGAAGAGGTTCTCCTATAACAGGTAGCAATTCTTTCAGTAACTTTGTTGGAATTGGGTCCAATATACACGTAGCTGATTTAGAGCTATTTATAATTTTGTCTAGCTCTTCCTGTTCTATGACAACAGACAACCAATGCTTGTTATCAGAATAGTAACTGTAAACTGATTAATATTGAATTACAATTTAATGAAAATAGAATTGATATGTACGACACATTAACACCCCAACCCCCCAACTGAGAAGTAATTTTTGGGGGCTGCTGGGAGGGACCAGGAGCCTTACCGTACGTTCACACTGAAAGCGGCGAGAGCGCCAAAGTAGCCGGAAGTCGACATCAGGGAGGCTCCTTTCGGGTAATTTTTACAACAGACAACCAATGCTTGTGATCCGAATACCAACTGTTAACTGATTAATGAAAATAGAATTGATGTGTACGACACATTAAATATTGTATTAAATATTGAGGTTAAAAGGGGGTCAGGCTCCTATGGGAGCTTCACCCCCCACTGAGAAGTAATTTTTTTGGGGCTGCTGGGAGGGACCAGGAGCCTTACCATACGTTCACACTGAAAGCGGCGAGAGCGTCAAAGTAGCCGGAAGTCACAGCGCGGCGCTTCTTCGCCGGTGTAAGCGTCGAGAAAACTTGAAATCAAGTCACCTTTATGGTAATGAGCTATGATGCGGTTCAGCGGCAAGCAATCACAATGAAGAAGTCCACCGCTTCAGCGGAGTTCAGAGAACACAGACCTGTGAAGTTTGGTTCCGACCACAGTTGTTCTCAAGGGTTTGATTTTTACGGTCGACAGATTTTCAATTATTTACAATGTTTTCTTACAGGAACATGCATTAAATAAGTTACTGATGTGCTTTAATGTTGTAACGTTATATGTTTATCTTTAAAAAAGCGGGAATTTCATGTGACAGTACAAAACAGTATTGCTGCTTCAGAATATTTCAGACATATGGACACATATTAGATAATTAAGTGGAGCAAAGCCACACCTCATGCAACGTGATCTTCCATTGTTAAATGGAACATTTTCACGCTAGAAAGCATATTTTATGCAGGAATGAAACTGATATGCTGCATTGGCCCCTTTAAATACGGGATCAATGTAGCGATCTTGGATGCTCTCAGCCCCTTAAAAAGAAAGTTGGGAGGGAAAAGGCACTCTCAGGAGATGAAGACTGTCACATACAGTGGCCCAAGAACCATCATTGTGAAATGGCCTTCGTCTCAGAAGTCGTCCTAGAAGTAGGACTTCTTCGAGCAGCCCCTGTCGAGGAGCAGTGGCTGCCATGGTGTGTGCCGGCCCCTCCTCATGGCCTGCAGGAGGTCCGTCCACTAACCCTCCCACCGCTGGGCCCTCAAGGCTAGCGTCATCCAGCATTTAACCCTGAGGTGGCTCTATGAAGGGTCTAAGAGCAGTTAATTCAGCAGCCTCCTGTCTGAAGTTCAAGATGACTATCAGCCCCATATCCCAGGGCCTTCATTGGGAGCAATTTCCCAGTGCATGGCGGTGACCACAGATGGCTCCCATCAATAATAGTCATTATAAAGTAAATAGTACAATACCTTTATACATGTTTATAATTAGTCAAATGTACACAATCAGTGTACATGGTTACATAAATTAATATATTAACTCATCTTTGCGCTCAGCCAAAACGCTTTACCTCAGAGCAAGTAATAGATTTAAAAGACCAAAGAGTTGTTAGATACAAACAAGATGAATATCATATCACGTGTAACAACTTTAGAAAGATGAGATCCAGCAGCAGATCCAAGATGGACTGGCCCACGTGTGCTGCTTAGTCGGGGGAGGTGAGCATAGAGCTCCCAAGGACTGCCTGGAGCTCAGATATCTGAATACAATGAACTTACAACACATGCAAGAGTATGTGTATGGTCATGTGATGTACATTTTCAGGGGTACAGTGCGGAGTGAGACCTTTTCAGAAATGCTAGATGAAGCGCCGGTGTGGACGTGGATATTTTTTGTTTTAAAATGCTGTTTAAAAACTAAAACGCATCAGTGTCAATGGCTTGAGCATCGGATATTACCTTAGTGCTGTCTCACCCATGGTGAATTAGTTAAACTGGGCTCAGTTTAGTTAAACTGGCACATAAATATCAGTATATCAATATAGGCTTTGCTGGAAGGCTGGTTATTTTACTGGCAAGAGAGACATTATTGGTATTAGAGATTTTAAAAGAAATAAATATTAAGAAGGAAATATAGTCTAAAATGAACACGAACAGATCCTATTAATGTTGTAACAGAAATAGTGTAGCTTATAGTTGAAAGCAAGCATCAGTTTTTGTCTGGTAAAGGTCTGTTTTTTACAGAAGTTTTAAACATACACACTTACTGCGGCTGTGGTGATGATAAACAATGACAAGGTACATATGTTGACTTTTATTTAAAGTATAAGCTACTATAGCATATAATAATTTAGATTTTTTGAAAGCATACAAGCCTGGTAGTGTGAGTGTTAATGACCATTACATGTGTGCACCACTTGTCAAGTATCACAGAAGAGCTCCAGATATTAAAAGAACAAGAGACAGCAGTGGAATGCGAGCGAGGACCAGGCCTGGACACTATGTTTGTTTTGCTTTCAATTTCGATGCAGTATCCATGACCTGTTTGTTTAGTTAATTTTTATTATTAAATTAAGTAAAGCTTAATGCTTCTGTTACCGACTCGGTCCCAGTCATTCCCCTCGCTGGCCAGCAGAGGTCACCATCCCCGGACTTTTAAGCATTACATCATCCATCTAAACTGATTGTGCACACACCTGAACTGAATCTAGTTAGCGACCCACGTTTCCTATATAAGCCACACTCAAAAACCAGTTCATTGCGAAGTCTTGTTTAGCCCCGGCCAGCATTACTGAGCGTTCTTTCCTGTCTGATCTTCTGAGAATAACCCCGGACTGTTTCTGACTGAGTTGACTTCTGCCTGCCCACGACCCTTGCTTTATACATGGACTCTGAACCACGCTGCCTGCCTTTGACCCAAGCCTGTCTAACGGATTCTGAACCACACCGCCTGCCACTGATCTATGCCTGGTAAATCACTCTGTGTCTGTCAGCCGCCAGCCCCAAGACCATTATTGATTACTGTTGATGTGTGTTCGCACTTTAGTGCGTATTGGATGTTTGTGTTTGACTGTGACTAATAAATACTGCATAATGGATCCCTCCGTGTCAGTCTCCTCGTTACAGAAGACTTCGCCCAACATGGATCCCGCAGCCGTACAGGTTTTGTCCCACGAAGTCACAGCTCAAGCTCAGGTATTAACCACACATCAGCAACAGTTATCTTATTTAACCCAGCTAACAAATGAATTGGTGAAATCACTGCAAAACCTGCAAGCTGCTCCCCCAGCGCAACTCACCGCCAACTACTCTCCAAGCCAACCATTTGTTGCACAGACCCAGACTGTTTCCGGGGTTCGTTTGGCATTCCCCGATAAGTTCTCAGGTAACCCAGCTAAATGCAAAGGCTTTTTACTTCAGTGCAAACTGTTTATCGCCCAACAGCCCCACCTGTTTAAGGATGAGAACGGTAAAATTGCTTTTGTATGTTCTCTGCTCACGGGAAAAGCATTAGACTGGGCTACTGCAGTTTGGCCAGACAGCACCCCGATATTTCCCTCATTTAACGACTTTCTCAAACGTTTTTGCACTGTGTTCGATCATCCTGAGGGTGGTCGTAATTTTGGTGAGGTGCTTTTGTGTGTTCAACAGAGAGATCGTCCTGCAGCCGAATTCGCTCTGCATTTCCGCACACTGGCAGCGCAAACGGGCTGGGCTGATGATCCTCTTAAGACACTCTACAGGAAAGCTCTTAACCCGGAACTGCAAAAGGAGATGGCATGTCGTGATGATGGGAAAACATTGGACCAGCTCATTGAACTTTCAATCAGGTTGGACAATCTGCTTTGCACCCGTAATCCCTTGTGCTCTGTCATTCCCAGTCCTGTATCTCCTGAGAATCCCACTGAACCCATGCAACTGGGCAGAACCCGACTAACCCCCGATGAACGTGAACGAAGACAGAGAAATCATCTATGCCTATATTGCGGTCTTTCAGGTCATACGAAAATCCTGTGTCCCAACAAACCTCCGCCCAAGGCCCTTCCGGTGAGTGCCACTACTGTGTTCACGACCACTAATGACGTTCTGAGTGTACCCGTTTGTTTAAGATGTTATGAGATTGAGGTCTCGACTCTGGCCATGGTCGATTCAGGAGCCGCTGGCAACTTTATTGATCACACGTTTGCCACTACCCATTCCATTCCTCTAACCTCCTGTAATTCTTCCCTAGCCATCACTGCTATAGACAGGCGCCCCCTGGGGGAAGGACACATAAAATTCCGAACTCTGCCAATCTCTCTTCAAACAGGCTCTCTTCATGAAGAAAAACTCTCCCTTCTAGTGATTGACTCTCCTCGACACACCGTTATCCTCGGGTTACCCTGGTTACAACTTCATGACCCAGAAATTTCCTGGAAAAATGGTGAGATCGCAAAATGGAGCAATAATTGCTTTAACCAGTGTCTACACTCTGTCCTCCCTGTCCAGATTAACACCATTGCCAGTACTGAAGACCCCGAATTATGTCAAGTCCCTGAAGCATATCACGATCTCATCGAAGCCTTTAACAAACAGAAAGCTACTAAGCTCCCGCCCCATCGCGAGTATGATTGTGCCATCGCGCTACTGCCAGGTACAACGCCCCCTCGTGGTCGGATTTTTCCCCTTTCTCAACCAGAAACCGAAGCCATGAATATTTACATCTCTGAGGAGCTGGAGAAAGGCTTCATACGACCATCCACTTCACCTGCTTCAGCCGGGTTTTTCTTCCTTAAGAAGACGGTAGTCTACGCCCCTGTATCGACTACAGAGGACTGAATGAAATTACTGTCAAGTACCGCTACCCCTTACCATTAGTTCCAGCAGCCCTTGAACAACTCCGCTCAGCCCAATACTTTACCAAATTGGATCTCCGCAGTGCTTACAATCTCGTCCGTATCCGACAGTGGGACGAATGGAAAACCGGGTTCTCTACCGTAAATGGCCACTATGAATACCTCGTTATGCCCTTCGGCCTAGCTAACAGTCCTTCCGTGTTCCAGGCCTTCATAAATGAGATATTTAGAGACATGCTCAATCAGTGGGTCAACGTATACATCGACGACATCCTTATATACTCCAATTCCTTACCTGAACATATCCAGCATGTCAGAGCTGTTTTAAAAGTCTGATTCAACACCAGCTGTATGCCAAGATCTCTAAATGTGAGTTCCATCAAACCTGCATCTCATTTCTGGGCTATATCATCAGTCCCGAGGGAGTCGCCATGGATCAGCAGAAGGTCGACTCCGTCACGCAATGGCCACAACCTGAGACCATCCGACAGCTACAACGTTTCCTGGGGTTTGCCAACTTTTACAGACGGTTTATCAGAAACTTCAGTACAGTAGCAGCTCCCCTTACAGCCATGGTCAAAGCCAACAACGCTCGTCTGAAGTGGAATCTAGACGCCATTAGAGCATTCAACCAACTCAAGTCCTGTTTCTCAACCGCACCCATCCTGTGTCATCCTGATCCTAATCAACCATTTGTGGTCGAGATCGATGCATCCAACACGGGTATTGGAGCCATTCTGTCCCAGAGATCCCAAACCACGAATAAACTCCATCCCTGTGCCTTTTATTCCCGTAAGCTCAACCCAGCTGAGAGAAATTATGACGTTGGCAATCGCGAACTCCTAGCCATGAAAGCAGCTTTGGAGGAGTGGAGACATTGGCTTGAGGGCGCTAAACACCCATTCACCGTTATTACAGACCACAAAAACCTCGAATATATCTGGTCCTGCAAGAGATTAAACCCTAGACAAGCAAGGTGGGCTCTATTCTTTACTCGCTTCGACTTCAAAGTCACCTACATCCCCGGTTCCAAGAATGTCAAGGCGGACGCTCTCTCTCGCCTTTCGGATGAAGAAACATTGGCTGAGGATGTCGAGCCAGTCTTGAAGGATCCCTTAATCCTAGCACACATTCAATGGGATATCGGGAATGAAATCATTCAGGCATCTGAACAAAACCCTACTCTGCAGGCATGTCCCGAGAAGAGAATCTTTGTTTCCTCGTTGCTTCGTGAAAAACTTATTGCTGAAGTCCACAACCATCCCAGTTCCGGTCACCCAGGCAGCACAGCTACAGTTCAACTAATCCAGTCCCGCTACTGGTGGTCATCTATCAATAAAGATGTGATCAATTTCATTAACAAATGCTCTTCCTGTCAGATGGCTAAACACTCCCGTCACCGTCCAGCCGGGCTGCTTCAACCCCTAGAGGTCCCACGTCGTCCCTGGTCACACATAGCCATTGATTTCATCACCGATTTACCTCAGTCCCAAGGGAATACCACCATACTTACCGTCATTGATCGTTTCTCTAAGGCTTGTCGACTCATCGCCATACCCAAGCTGCCGACAGCTCTGGAGACGGCAGAACTACTATGTGAATGTGTATTCCGCTACTATGGTCTACCTAAAGGAATCGTCTCAGATCGAGGTCCCCAATTTACCTCCCGATTATGGTCTGCATTCTTCAAGAACCTCCAGGTCAACATCAGTCTAACTTCAGGCTATCACCCACAGTCCAATGGACAAACGGAACGCCTCAATCAGGGGATCGGTCGATTCCTGCGCACCTATTGTCACTCCAACCAGGTGGAGTGGAACAAATTTCTCATGTGGGCAGAATACACGCAGAACTCTCTGAGAAAGTCATCTACCGGTCTGACTCCCTTTCAATGTGTACTTGGTTTTCAACCCCCTCTATTTCCCTGGTCTGGTGAAACTTCTGAACTCCCAGCCGTCGACACTTGGTTCAAGAAATGTGAGGAGGTATGGAACGCAGCTCACACCTATCTAGCGCATGCCATCCGAAGATTCAAAGAACAGGCTGATCGGCATCGTCGTCCTGGTCCCACGTATTCCCCAGGACAGTGGGTGTGGCTATCCGCTCGAGATCTTCACCTGAAACTACCCTGCAAGAAACTCAGCCCTAGGTACGTGGGTCCTTTCCAAATAGAAAGACAAATCTCTCCTGTTTCCTTTCGACTGACACTCCCTAACCATTATCCTATCTCTCCCGCATTCCATGTCTCTCTGCTCAAGCCTGCTGTTGGTCCAGCCGAGGAGGTGGCAGCCGGTGAACAGGGTCCCCCGCCTATCATGATCGATGGAGAGGAGGCTTATCTGATCCACGAGATCCTGAGATCCAGACGCCGGGGCGGACAACTACAGTACCTTATCGACTGGGAGGGGTACGGCCCGGAGGAAAGATCTTGGATCAACCGTAAGGACATTCTCGACCCAACTCTGGTGAATAAGTTCCACTTGCAACACCCGGAAATGCCGGCCCCTCGCCCCCGTGGAAGACCCCGGCGTCGCGATTCCTCACTTCAGGAGCCGTTCGTTGGAGGGGGGCTCTGTTACCGACTCGGTCCCAGTCATTCCCCTCGCTGGCCAGCAGAGGTCACCATCCCCGGACTTAAGCATTACATCATCCATCTAAACTGATTGTGCACACACCTGAACTGAATCTAGTTAGCGACCCACGCTTCCTATATAAGCCACACTCAAACACCAGTTCATTGCGAAGTCTTGTTTAGCCCCGGCCAGCATTACTGAGCATTCTTTCCTGTCTGATCTTCTGAGAATAACCCCGGACTGTTTCTGACTGAGTTGACTTCTGCCTGCCCACGACCCTTGCTTTATACACGGACTGAACCACGCTGACTGCCCTCGACCCAAGCCTGTCTAACGGATTCTGAACCACACCGCCTGCCACTGATCTATGCCTGGTCTGTCAGCCGCCAGCCCCAAGACCATTATTGATTACTGTTGATGTGTGTTTGCACTTTAGTGCGTATTGGATGTTTGTGTTTGACTGTGACTAATAAATACTGCATAATGGATCCCTCCGTGTCAGTCTCCTCGTTACAGCTTCTCCACCTTCTTCTTCCAGATGGCCAAAGAGCCATAAACTTCATTAAAGTGGTGCCCGAAACTCGGAAGAATGAGAGACACATTGTCCAGATGCACTCACTGCTGAGAAGGAGAGTAAGCGTTAAAAGTTAAGCTGAGCGGGGGTGAAGCCCGTTTGTCTGCCATATGAGGCAGCTAAGATGCTGGAAAAGGATTGGTCTGCCTGCTTCCATCTCCCTGCATGGGGAGGAGCAGGGGATGGGGAACTTACCACTGGCGGGGAAAGAGCCAGAAGCCATCCCAGCAAAGAGCTGAGGAGTCGCAGCTGCACCAGAGCGCACATGGAGCGAGTAAAAACTGAGACTTTCAAAAAATCAGCTCTGAACTTTGATATTTATGCAGCGTGTTCTTAAAAAAATACATAATAATAATAAAAAAATAATAATAATTTAAAACCATTTAATTAACACCATTAGCAGGTCCAAAATATTGGCTAATGGTTAAAAGGTCAATATGAGCAATCAACATTTATTAGTTCTAATCTAGAAAACAGTAAGTGGAAGGCCAGGCAAGGGCTACTTGTGCACTGTAAGTAATCATGAATGCAGAATAAGATGAATGTTAAAGGGCTTTTATATATACCCCTTTTACAAAATGTAAGAAGCCTTTGGTGTCTACAGGATGTGTCTGCAACATTTCAGCTCAAAATGCCCATTATAGCATTTATTATACTCTGCTGAAAACGTCACAGTGAGTGACAGACACAGACAGGAATGAAGCAGAGATTCTGTTTCTGAGGAAATTAGGAAGTTTCCCAATGGTTATTTGATTATTTATTGTGCAAACTCATAGGACTACATGCAGCATCAGGTAAACAGGTGCACTATAAGAAAGTGTACCCTTCTGAGTCTCACAATCTCAGCAGTGTAAACTTTCCCTCCACCCTGTGCATTAACACAAAAGAGTCGAGGAACTAGAACTCTCTGATGTGGCAACTCTCTGAGGTGACTGTCCAAACCATCCAGGAACCACACAGAGGACATCATCTTTCAAGGTCCAATCTTTAGGGAGATCATGGGACCTCTCAAGTTGTGTGCCAGAGAAGGGTCGGTTCTTCCTGCTTACCATCGCCTGCTGTTCTCTACAGCAAAGACAACAGCATTCGAACAGGGGGAAATATGTAACAGACGGAGAAAGATCAAACAAATTTCATTGATATTATTTCAGTCTATTTTTTTATTTTCTGACAATAAAATAGAATCCATAACCCAGTGATTTTGAGGTCCACCACAACGTGACATTGAAGTGCGGTTTTCCCAGCTCATCAAAAAATTGACAGGAGCGTATTAACATCACTCCATTGTAACATGTATAAACATGTCCACAAAACAGGATTTGCAAAGAAACTGGGATTAAAAGATCTTTTCCAGTGCATAAATACACCCTCTTTGTTTTTGTTTACTCCATGTTGCCCTGAGAGTTGAGGTGTTGTTTTGCCGCCTGTACTGACTATTTGTTTCTGTCTACGCTTCTGGATTACCCTTATGATTCTGTTCATATCTGTTTGACCGTTGCCTGCCTGACCATTCTCTCTTGTAATAAACTGCACGTGGATCCTCAACACAGCATCCTACTGTTACACATATAACTCCAAATAAAATCTAGAAACTAAGCTTTTTTTTTTTTTTTTTTTTTTTTGCGCAGGCCTATCTAAAGGGTTAATGATGCCAATTGATGATCAACAGAAAAAAAATGCTAATTTTACTTCTTTACAACAATGAAAACCACCAACAATTAAGCATGCATAATTATATGGTGTCATGGCCTTGCAATTAAAAATGTGATTATAATGAAAGTCAATGGGGCAAATACAGCAACAGTAAATGAGGGAGAAAAAATTTAAATTATATGCTGCACAAAAACAAACTGCATGAAAGGCAATGTCGTTACTAATCTTGTGATAAAAGATTTTAAAAATCCAGTCCACAATTACTTTTTATATTAAAAATAAGTCATTTTGTGTTGTTTGACACCAAATCAGTGACATTTATGAACTTGGCAATTAAAGAGTTAAAATCCTGTTATTTTATGAAACATTTTGTAGTTTTGATCAGGACTTAAAGGGCACCTATGGTGAAAAATTTACTTTTCAAGCTGTTTAGACAGAAATGTGTGTGAGTATAGTGTATAAACTGTCATACTGGGGTGAAATAAACACACCCAGTCCTTTTTTTTTTTCAAATTTAACAACATAAAAATGGTGGACCAATTGGAGCTGTTTTCAGATCGACCGCAACTTTACGTAGGAGAGTGGTCCCCCCGCCCACCAATATTGATTGACAGCTGCGCGCATTAACATGTCCGGTAGTCACGTGTATAATCATATAATCAAGACAGGACGAGCGCAAAGCGGCCGGGAATAAAAGGTGTGTTTAGTTCGCTAGGATCATCAATCATCATCAAACGTGATTAAGAGTGAGTTTTACATGTTTAAAATGTTTTAAAACAGAGCATGTGTGTAATGAATTACAGCGATTCACTTCAGATGCACTTAATCAGCACAGCCGCGTGTCAGAACAATTATACAGGAAGACGCTTCAATCCCGGTTATTAATATACATTAATATAAGAGATATCCATACAGCAGTGGATATGACCAGTATCATGTCACATGCGTGCAAAACGAGTGCAAAGCTTAACGCTCTCTCTCTCTCTCTGTGTGTGTGTGTGTCTTCGTGTCTGAGCTGTGTGTGTGTGTGTCTGCGTGTCTGAGCTAAGTGTGTGTCCGCGTCAGCGCTACGTTTGTGTGTGTGTGTGTGTGTGTATGTGTGTGCGCTATGTGTTTGTGTCCTTGCTGTGTGTGTGCGTGAACTTTGTAATGACATTGTGTGTGACTCATTGTTGCAAATCAACAAAAAAATGCATCAAATACTGATTGTTAAAGTTCTTACTGTAGTATTTCTCACGCACGTTATGTGAGATCTGCTTCCTGAGGCAGCCGAGGGCGGCGATTGCTGACAGGCACGTGGGAACGGTGGGCGGGGAGGACTAGACTTAAAGGGCCAGTACAAAAAAACAGCAAAACCTTTTTTCCAGCTATAATATAGACACTACAAACAGCTATAATAAATAATCTGATGGGTGTTTTGAGCTGAAACTTTACAGACACAAAAGGGGACACAAAAGACTTATATTAAATATGAAAAAAGGGGTAACCTATGTGCCCTTTAAAAAAATCTGATGCTTTTCACAGTAGTTTAATTTAGTGGATGTTTACATCCCTAACATAACAAAAGGGTAGTGAATTAGCCCAGAGTGTATTGTTGAGTTTTTTCTTTTTTTACATTTTCAAAGCATTTTCCCAAAATGTGTCAAAATAAAAATTATTTGTCACCAAAAATCATTCTGCTAGCTGAATCAAAATAAAGGTTATGTCCAAATTAAGACTCAAAATCACCCCAGAGTGGATCAAAACATCCCCAACAGTACATAATGGTTAAACAGTGCATGTTTGTAATAAAAATACAGTAATGCCGCTATGTAATTCCTAACTGCTGGAATCAGCACAGCTGCAAAGTGTCAGTACAACTACATAGGAGGATGCTGGTTTGATTCGGATTAAATCAGGTGTATTTTGTACAGCAGTATAATGAATATCCATACAGCAGTGTATATTAACTTGTATTCTGTCACATTTGCTGCTAAAACAGTGCAAAGTTAAACGTGTGTGTGTGTGTACTGTGAACTTTGTAATGGCATTTGTGTGCGACTCATCATTGCAGAAAGTCTTGAATAAACTCCAGAACAAATAAATGAAATACTCTTACTTGGTGTTTTAACTCAAACTGAATCTCTGCTTCATTCATGCCTGTCTCTGTCACTGACCACTGTTTATCTGATGTTGCGCAGCAGGAGAAAAAGACACACATGTGGGAACAGTGGAGATTGTTGACATGAGGGCACTGGCCACCCCTATAACTGCCCCTGCTTACCATAACTTAAAGGGTAAAGAGTATTCAGAAATGCACTATGTGCAAGTTTAGTGTCAGAGAATTCTTGTGTGTTGTGTAATTACCTTTCTGTGCTCTGATAATAAGTACCGCATTTCCAGCTCAAGTTGGTTGCTGGACTCATTGGGAACTAAAGAAGGGGAGCAGAGAGGAGGAGTTGGAGGGAGTGAGGTGTTGAAGCCAGGGTCACATACAGATTTAACAGCCTCCTCACTCATGGCCTTCCAGCGGGAGCCGTCTGTAAAGTCAAATGCACACAGCTCCACAGCATCTGACACCTGACAGTTTGCCAGAAATATCTTGTGGTTAAATACACAGCCAAGTGTCTGGTAAGGGTGCACAGGTTTTGGTTGGAAGATCATGGAAGGAGAATCTGGGTCAATTGGACGGTGAAGGTACCTAGAACAGAAAAAAGAATAGGAGGGCATCTTAAAGCAGTGCAAACAGGGAGCACTGCATATCCCACAATCATGCCTGCAGAGATGGTTTTATTATTAATGGCATTTGGAATACAATAAAACATGATTACTGTTTTTTTTTTTTTTTTTTAAAGATTAAATTCTGCCCATGTGGCATGCAAGAGGAAAGTAGTCTGCCAAGGCAGCATCAACTTGGCACACTAAGTACTAAGTACTGTACTTTGACTACTTGTACAATGGCTTGACAGAACCTGACACTGATGAAACTTTGGGGTCAAAGAGAAACAGTATGTCATCTGTTTGGGACTGTTATGGCTTATAAAAAGAAAATGCTGTGCATCGTTAGATATTATACAAAACCTGCCTTGCATAAATTGACATATTAAGGATGACATGTTATCAAATTTTAGAGCTTTATTACTTAAAACCTACCAAGTAGTTTGCAGACTATTGTCTGGTCTGTTGTAGAGATTTCAATATATAAAAAATAATAATGTGTAGTCTTAAAATGCACATATCAGAGATCAGAGATAAAAGTTACAAAACCTTTCAGTAATAGTTTTTATTGTTTAAGGCCCAGTGGGAAATATTCATTTTATAAAGATATACACAAATTGTGTTTGTCATGTTATACAAAATAAGGTTATAACATAATAGCTTATTAAATCACAATTAACGATAAAATAACGATGAAATAACGCCACAGGTAGTTGGTAGATCTGTGTAAAAAATCCTAGAGGAAACACTGCAGTGCTATGTTTCATTTGTGAACAAATAAACAGTTAACAAATATTCATAAAATGAAATTTAAACCAGATCTTTTGTTAGTAATATTTTCAAAAAATTTACTGTTTGTGGTTTTAATGTCAGATTCAGAATAAACTGAAAGCTATTAATTGAAGGTCTAGTCAATGACGGTCTTTCTCTTGAACATGCAAACAAATGTTCAAATGGTTTTTTTTTTGCTAGCGGGAGGTACTATGTATCTAGTGTAGAATAAGTCCCAATTCCAATTCCTTTTAAGATTTAAGATTAATATTTGTTCAAGTTTTTGAACTATGTACTCTCACCAAAGCTGCATTTTTACTTTTTATTTTATGGCAAAAAAAAACTTGCAGTGCTGTGAAATGTTATTGGTAATTGTTTTTTTGTTTTTTTAATTATCTTTTTTATTTTCTCAAAAAGTTTTACAATTACATCAGGTACATGTCAGAGGTCTCACATCTGTATACACTCACAAATATAAGCACAAATTCTAAACATCCACTTTCTCTTTCAGCAGTATATGCTTTCCTTTTGTGCGCACGTACACTAATGTTATACACAATATAAAGTAAAATAAATAAATAATAATAAGGAATAATAATTTAAATAAATAAAATAGAAGGGAAAAAAAAGGGGGGGGGGCAATTAAGTAAAAGTAAATAAATAAACCAGTAAAATAACATATGCTTACACGTCAGCAACACAACTATGTACATGTAGGGAGTGATCCATCCAATTTTAGGTTAATCTAAAAGTCCAGGATTATGGGATGTTGCATAGTTGGTCCATTTTTCCCAGAATGAAATAAATTGTTCCATTTTCTGATTTACAAATGCGGTAATTTGTTCCATTTTATACATTTCCATTGTAATTTCCATCCACTCATTTAGAGTAGGACTTTCATGTGACAGCCATTTTTTGGTAATGCTCTTTTTGACCGCTACCAATAAAATATTCATTAGATATTTATCCATTTTTAACCATTCCTCAGGTATATGTCCAAAAAATAGAGTTTTACAATCAAAGGGTATCACAGATTCAAAAATATTTTGTAAGGTATTGTGTATTTCTTTCCAATATTTTTTAATAGCCGAGCAGTCCCAGAAAATGTGATAATGATTCGCCTTTTGATTTCCGCATTTTCTCCAGCACATAGACATATTTCCAGCATGATATGATTTCTGGGAGGGTGTGATAAAAAATCTTATTAAACTCTTCCAACCAAATTCCCTCCATTTCTGTGATTTAGAACATTTCCATTGACACCTCCATATTTTTGTCCATTCATCCTCAGTTATAATAATTCCCGCTTCTTTCTCCCACTTACTTCTAATGTAGGTAGTTGAGTGTGTTTTAAGATTTAACAAACATTTGTATATACCGGAGATCATTTTACTTTGAAGATCTGACTTATACGCTTTTCTAAACAAATCCGTTAAGCCGATCATTGTTTCCACCCCATTTTCCATCATTTTGTTAACAAAATGTCTCATTTGTGAGTATCTATAAAAATCTTGTGCTTCTAATGAATATTTCTCTTTAAGTATCTCAAAGTTGTCTAATATACCATCTTTCAATATGTCACACAGAGCCGTAATCCCTTTGTTTATCCAATCTTTGAATCGAGTGTCTAATTTATTTGGTGTAAATTCTGAGTCATATGCACACCATTTAAGTGGCATAATCTCATTTTTAAGTTTATGTTCTGTTATTATAGATCTCCAAACATTGAAAGTGCATTTTATCCATGGGTTGTCAATAGCCTTAATATGGTCTTGTAGGTCACTATCTGCCAGGGTTGCCTGTATAGGAATTGAGGATATTCTCTGCTCTATGTTTTTCCATTGGGCTTCATATGATGGGTTACACCAGCATATTATGAATCCCATCTGTGCTGCACAGAAATAGTCTCTTAGGGAGGGTAATCCCCAGCCCCCTTCTTCTTTGGTTAGCTGTAATGTTTTATAACGAACTCTAGGTTTTTTACCCTGCCGTATAAATCTTGATAACATTCTATCCCATTCATTAAACTGGTTTTGGTTAATTATTATAGGTATGGTCTGGAAAAGGTATAATAATCTAGGTAAGATATTCATTTTAATAGACTCAATACGTGAGCTAAAATCAAAAAAGGGGATTAAATTCCATCTTTCTATATCCTCTTTAATTTTTTTAAGAGTAGGCTGATAGTTACACTCAAATAATTTTGTGAGATCTTTTGGCATAACGATGCCAAGATATTTGAATGATTCTGATTGCCAATTCAATGGGAATCTATTTTTAATTTCTCTTGGCACTCTGTAATTGTATGAAAGTATCTGTGTTTTATTTATATTAATCTTATAGCCCGATAGGTGACCAAATATTTCAAGTGACTGTATTAGTTCCGGTAGTGAATGTGTTGGTTGACTCAGGTATATGAGAATATCATCTGCATAGCAAGCCAATTTGTGTTCTGTTTTTTTTAAATGTATTCCTCTAATATCCTCATTCTGTCTAATGTACTGTGTTAATGGTTCTAAATATAACGCAAATAGTAATGGTGACCATGCACATCCCTGCCGTGAACCCCTTTCTAAAGTAAAAGAGTTTGATAAATATCCATTGATTTTGATCCTTGCTGTGGGTTTATTATATAGGGACTGTATTGTTTTTATAATTGTATCATTAAAACCAAATCTGAGTAATACTCTGTAAAGGAAAATCCAATTGACCGAGTCAAATGCTTTTTCAGCATCAATACTTATGATAATTGATTCAGTGTTATTTTTATGTATATGATTCATTATGTGTAGTGTCCTCCTTATATTGTCTTGTGTTCATCGTTGTCTTATAAAACCTGTCTGATCATTATGTATCAGCATAGGCATAAGTTCTTCCATTCGCTTTGACATAATAGAGGTAAAAAGTCTATAGTCCACATTTAGAACAGATATTGGTCTGAAAGACCCACATTCCATTTGATCTTTGCCTTCTTTTGGTATGGCTGATATTATTGCCTCCTTCCAGCTAGGTGGGGTTTGTGCTTGTTTTAGAACCTAATTAAATGTAGGAAGCATGATAGGAGTTAGTTGATTTCTAAATTCCTTATACCATTCTGTTGTATAGCCATCTGATCCAGGTGATTTGCCTGGTTTAAGTTTATTAATTGCAAGTTTTAATTCTTCCTCAGTTATATCAAGGGTCATTCTACTATTTTGTTCTTCATTTAATGAAGGTAATTTTAAGGAATTCAAGTAATTATCAATTTGAGTCACATCTCCCCCTGGAGCTCTAGAATATAGAGTTTTATAGTATTCTTTAAAAACTTCCTGAATTTCATTTTGTTTGTTTCTTATTGTTTTGGTTTTGGGGTCTCTAATTTTGTGAATTGTATTTTTTGCTGTTTTCTTCTTCAATTTCCAAGCCAATATTTACATAGCAGTAGATCCACCTTCATAGTACCTCTGTTTTAAGAACATTAAATTCTTCTTTATCTCTTGTGTAGCCAAATCATTAATTTTGCCTCTAGTTTTCTTAATTTCATCTAGTATGTTTTGAGCTAAACTCACCTTGTGTCTTTTTTTTTTTTACTTTTTTAAACTTTTAACTCCTTTAACTTATCGTGTAGCTCATCTAGCATTTTTTTTCTTCTTTTTTTCTTGTATGAAGATATTGCTATGAGTTTACCTCTTAATACGGCCTTCAGGGCATCCCATAAAATAGGAGGCGAGACCTCACCATTATCATTCAATTCCAGATAGGAACTAATTTCATTTTTAACTTGTTCCTTAAAACAGAGGTCATTGAATAAGCTTATGTTTAGTTTCCATGTAGTGTTCTTTGGTTGTAGGTCAAAATCAATGGATAAATATACAGGTGCATGGTCACTTATATCTATTGTTCCAATTTCACAAGTGTGTATTTTATCTTTATCTTTTCCAAACATTATAAAATAGTCTATTCTGGTATATAAAGAGTGTGGGGCAGAATAATGGGTGTAATCTCTTCTGTTAGGATAAAAATCTCTCCATACATCGATCAGACCAATGTCCTCAAATAATGTTTTAATCTTCTTGTACAACGGTTTCTTGTCATAACTTTTACCCTTCGAGGAGTCTAATTTTGGGTTTAAATGTACGTTTAAATCGCCCCCACATATCAACAATCCTTCTGTTTCTATTGTCATACTAGTAATTTTCTGAAAGAAACTAATATCACTTCCTGGAGGTGCATATATATTTAATAGAGTAACAGAGTGCTCATATATTTTGCCTTTTATCAATATATATCTGCCTTCTTTGTCTTTCTTTTCCGATAGTTTTTCAAAATTTAACTTATTTGAAATAAGTATAGCAACTCCTCGTCTATGTCCTGTTTTATAAGATGAGAAAAATACATTTGAGAAACCTAGTTTCTTCAATTTTTCATGCTCTTTATCATTTAAATGAGTTTCCTGTAGGTATACTTTGTGAGCTTGTTCCTTCTTCATTTTTGTTAGAATCTTGTTACGTTTGATTGGATTTAACATCCCATTGACATTATAAGATAGGTTTTTAACTTTTTCCTTACCCATATTTATCTGAAGACCATATGTTTATGAATTTGGCTATAAAGAACTCAACTGGTTCACTCCCTGAACAAATATGAACTAAAAAATATATAGAACTCAATAACAAGTAGCGGTATGATTCCAAGGCTGGGGTCTCTAACCTATGACCCATAATTGGGCTAGAAAAAACATCTAGCTGTGGGGGGAGTCTATTTCCCATGTAGATATGGGGCCTCCATTGCAGCATTTATTAGAGTCTGTGTGCATTTCACTCCTTGTGTATCCTCCCTTGTGCATATTCTCATTTATATAGGGAAGAAGGATTCATAGAAAACTAAATGCAAGTAGGAAGAGAAAAACAAAACAAAAAACAGTAATATTGCACTGCTATATGCTCATCGAACTAAATATAGCACCACCTTTTCAGGGTTTGCATAGCTCACCAGATATTTAGAGTTAGTTTACATTTAAAGTTCGTCTGAAGGGGATAAGGGTCGTCTTCTAAAAACTTGCAACCTCTCCCTAATGTTCCTCTCTCATTCCTCTTCCGTCTCCTGTGGTTTCAATCCTCTCATCATCTCCCAAGCAGTACGGGATAGCTGTTCAGCGAGGCTTTCTTTCGGCGTGATGACATTAACGGGCAGTCCCCTGTCTTTCATATCTGAAGTCGCCTCCTCTGCCGTCTCATACAATCGTGTCCCATCCTCGTAAAACACCCGAAGTTTAGCCGGGAACGGGGTCTGGAAGCGTATTTGCTTCTGTTTTAATACTCGTTTCGCCTCAGTATATTCCTTGCGTTTCTGCAAAACCGTCGGAGAGTAATCTTGATCAAAGTATATCGATCTTTCATTCCAGAGCACCTTTTTTCCCCAGGCTTTGCGTAAGATCTCTTCTTTAATTTTGTAGCGACGGAATTTGATTATTATTGACCGCGGCCTTTCTTGTCTTCCACCTGTTGGTTTCGGGGCCAACGCGCGATGAGCTCTCTCAATACCGATATCTGTGGTCGGCGGAATATCCAGCACGTCAGGTAGAAATTTCTCCATAAACTGAGTCATCGATGCCCCCTCAGCTCCCTCGGGCACATTATAGATCCTTATATTTTCCCGCCGTGACCTCCTTTCTTGGTCGAGCAGTTTATTTTCTTGTTGATTTATCACTTTTATCATTTTGCTCATTACCTGTTCCATGTTTTGGATCCGGTCTTCTGCTTTTCCAATTCGCATTTCCGCCTCCGCTATTTTTTGATTGACACTAGTGAGTTCGGTGATGATCTCCCTTAGTTGTTGTTTTGTGTCTTTACAAAAGTCCCTTATCTCCTCCAGAACTTTTGCCAGACTTGCCGCGTCACTCAGGTGGGTAGCGTTGTTAGCATTGGCTTCGCTAACTGGTCCATGTGCGTGGGAGCCATTGTCTACGTTTTCGTGTAAAGTTTCTCCTGCAGTGCATTTTTTGTTTCCGTCTCTTCTTCCCATACTTGCCCCACTTATCAAACAAAACAAGTCAAGAAAATTATATTTTTGATGATTTACTGGGGCTTGTAAACGATTTTCTCGGAGGAGCCGCTGTTTAAGCTGCCATTCAGAGAGATGACGTCACCGGACTATTGTTAATTGTTTATCGAATGGTTATCAAATTTTCTCGTTCCTGCCTCCCTTTGAATCTAAATATTAAAAAAATCTGAATTCAATAAAAAAAATCTAATAAAAAAAATTCCAGTTGCAAGACCCAATCACCAAGAAAGCATAATTAACCCTGTGCTAGAGTCAGCAGGTTTTAGGTGCAAGATCTTAGATTTCTCAAGGGGGTATATAGATGTAGCAATTCAGATGAATATGTAGTCAAAAATCCATTAGACCAAATTGCTCTATTAGTGGAAATGCACATGTGGTTGAATATGTTCAACCACAGCTGCTAAACACTGCCTTCTCTCTTTTGATGCTCTAAAATATTTGTTTAATGAATTTTATAAACATTCTTTTATATACATCTTTAAACTGTAAAACAGAATAAATTGAAGGCCTAATATGTAGGAGTTGAAAGAAAGCAGCCCACAGACCCTACCTCATAAGAGAAGTGGTTAAAAGGGGTGTCGTTGTTGTTATTATTGTTATTTTTTTAATTATTTTTTAAATAATAAAAAAAGAATGCTTATTTAGTCAGCTGTAGCATGGGTTTCAGGCTTTCCCCTGGAGAGTAACATAAATTGACCCATAGCACCACCTTCTCTCTTGATGTAGAAAATGGCATTTGAGCAATGGCATGGAAAACCTTGGTGGTCATGAGTCCACTGTGATCAGGTGCTGGTTTAATCAGAAGGTGACGTGTTGCAATCAATTCTGAAGTGTTTCAGGCAATATTATCTGCCCATATTCAGCCAAATGCCTCAGAACTCATTGGACGATGCTTCACTGAGCAGATGGACAATGACCCAAAGCATACTGCATGAAGTTTTTCAGGGGAAAGAAGTGGAATGTTATGCAATGGCCAAGTCAATCCTCTAACCTTAATCCGATTGAGCATGCATTTCACTTAATAAAGAAAACTGAAGGGAAAATGCTCCAAGAACAGGAGGAAATGAAGACAGTTGCAGTAGAGGCCTGGCAGAGCATCACCAGGGATGAAATCCAGCATCTGAATGTCTATGCATTCTAGACTGGCTGTAATTAACTGCAAAGGATTTGCTAACAAGAATTAAAGAGTAAATCTTAGATTTATGATTAGTTTTCAGTCCCATCACTTTCGGTTCCCTAACTGCTGTAATTCCTACAACGTTCACCTGATTTGGATGTAAATACCCTCAAATTAAAGCTGACACTTAAAAAGTCTGCAGTTAAAGCACATCTTGTTCATTTCATTTCAAATCCATTGTGATGGTGTATAGAACCAAAAATGTAAGAACTGTGCCGATGTCCCAATATTGGATGTTCTAAAAATCTAAATATTGACAATATATTTAATTGATATTTTGTTTATAATAAGTTTATAATATATTTTGTTAAAATAAGTCCTTTATTCTTACTTCCTTGATTTAATGTGTTGTTCAACTAAGCTATATATTAAATCTTTTATATTGAAAAAAGAGACTATTGTCAGAATAAAATCAGCTACTCAAGAATAAAATTTGTTTAAATATGAAGCCTACTTAATGTGCAATATAAGGGTGATAATAAATATAATGCTATTGTTCAAAATAAACAGTCTACAGTATTTTATGATCTGATTATATATGTATATATAATTTTAAGTTATTTTGTGTATTAGCAAAATATTCTCAATAAATTAAGAATAGAAAAAATATTATACAATATATAACTCCTCACATTCTTTCTCGCAACTGCCCTCTCAGTCACATACTTATCTATAGCTCATTATGCAAGCATTTGTCTTCTCAGGTGTAAATCACTGCATTAGCTATAGCAGTTCATGCCTCCTCTCAGACCCTTTCCACAAAAAGTCTTTTTAAATCTATATTAATATATTGTTTTGAATCAAAAAGACTAGATTACTAAAGCCAGTTCTTAAAAGACTATTCTGTTTCCTGAGTTATTTCAGTGACTTCAAAATTGTAGTTTATCACTAACCACGCATAAATGTTTCTTTCTCAAAAACATCATCATGTACATAAATGTTGCTATATATATATTATTGTAGCTCAGTTTGTGCTGTTTACAGTCTAATCAAACTTTAGCCCCTTATAGCATATGTTTATACGCAACTAAACTAAACTTCTCCAGGTCCCAAAACTCACAGACCCCAGAGGGTTAATAATGGTTCTTATTATTTTCAATGATGAAAATTAATTTATTTTGTAAATTAATTTTCCACAAAAATTATGAAGCTGATGTTTTTTTTAACTATTACTGACACCAATGATAATAACAAATGTTTCTTGATCTTTTTGCATTAAAGATAACAGTAATCAGCGTTGTAACCTATTTTAAATAAAAAATAGCTACCCAAAAACTTGCTTGATGTTGTGTATGAATCTGCATATTACTGATCTCTTCACATCCTATTTGTATTTGTTTGTTTCATAGCATGTTTAACAAAGATGTATTGAGAATTGTACTAAATGTCTTACTACACACACACACACGCACGCACGCATGCACGCATGCACACACACACACAGACAGATTTACTGTTTCAAGCAACAATAAACCTCATCAAAGTGACACAATCTGACTGTTCTGCCATTGTCTGCTCCACAGTCTATGGTCTGGTCATGATGCAAGGCTGACACCTAGAGGACATTTTGAGTATTAGCTTCTCTTTTACATCCTGCTGTGTGGCTATCATGCTACCCACTGCGCCACCGTGACTCCTATAAGTAGGAAGCAAGCCATCATAAAACAAGAATCAGTTCAAAAATTAAAACAAGGACATAAGAAACACGGGTGAAGTCCACAACACACAATGAAGGTGTGTGAGTGTGGTGTTTATATAGCATTTGTAATCAGTATAAAAATTGGTGTAATGCATGATGGAACGTGAAGTCCGGGTGAATGGCTGGTCAAGTATACATATATCTGGAGTGCCCTCTAGTGAGAATAGTATGTAGAATATGGAAAAGCCCTGCACAGGCCTTAAATCTAAGCCCTATCCCGGCCCTGGCCCGAGACGTACAGGCTATAGCCCTGCCCTTGTCCGCCTGAGTCCGACCCGAAGCTTGTTTTTTTCCCTCGCTAAACAGCTTATACTGTTACACCCATTAAAACAGACCAGATTTGCTTTAATAGAAAGTTTGTATTTAGTTTCGTTTTTTATCAGAATAATTTAGAGAAACATTTGGAGTTTTTTTGTTTTTTAAATGTAAGATTGAGTTTACGTGACATTGATATTCAAGTGGTATGTGGTCCACAGTGAATTTACTCAATTTAACCCAGCACCGCCTGCAGCCGTACGGCTGTATGCACTGTGCGTACCTACCATGAGGGCGCGAATTCATGCAGCTTTTTTATTTATTTATTTATTACATAATTCAAATTGATTAATAAACAGTATACACTACAATATATTAACAAAGCAAAAAAGAAGGAGAATAAATAAAGGTGTGTGTTTGTGTGTATGTACTTGCATGGTGGGAAATGGGTAAAGAAATGTATTGCCTATAGTTTTGCTGAAGTTTTTCCGCACACTAAAACTTACAATTTAGAGAGCTATTGTTTAAAACAAGGTTCAAAAAGAGTAAACGCTCTTTAAAACAACTAAACTTAATTGAGACATTTGCCAAAAGGCCTAAAACTAATGAGACAAATATTGATCTGCAGTCTCATCAGCAACTGAGCCTGGGGAACTTTATGCTCAGCCAGTGTTTCTTTCATCGGACAATTCAGATCCGCCAGCTGCCTCGCATGGAATCGCTACCATTCAAGGTGTTTTAAACAATTTAAGTTTTGACTTTATTTGGACTTGATTATTATTTCATTTCACAATCCAGTTGGTGTTTTGGCGCTGAAGCATATAGCGGACTTGTTTTGTAGCACTTCACCTCAAATGTTATTCGTTCTTCTATTTTAGCTAGTAGATAACTGACCAACAAAAATATATATTAAAACTAAGAGACAAACTATATGAAATTTCCAAGAAATATATATGAATTCTATTTTTGTTTGAGCCCATCAATTACTCAACTGGATGATTTGTTTCGGTCAATAGAAATTAAGGATTAAATTAATGCTTCACTACCACAATCCTCTGTCATATATTTGCAAATTTTTTAATATGTCATAATTTTAAAGATTACGTCTTGAGCGTCTGATTTTTCCTTGGTGCTTTTGTGCTTTTATTACATTTCAAAAAAATATATTAATATTAAAAAGGAAACAAATTATGTCGTAACGAATGCCCTTAAATAATGTAGCCTTTGACAGCAAGCATCAGTGTTTCTTGAGATTGAAATAAGAATAAGGGATGATGAGGTGGGCCGGTGCTGGATTTGTGCATAGTTGGAATAAAATTCTGCAGGCGACTATGGACTTACAGTTGTGCATTGTGCATAACCAGGTGGCTTATCATTTAAAGTTGTGACTATTTGAAAAGCTGACAAGAAGTTTGTCCTTCCTCTAGCATTTTTCACATTATTAAGTGCCCCATTGGCAATTTCTCTCTTTATGTTCTCTATTGTACGTGGCTGGAAATCTCTAAGCACGAGACATCACTGGCGCATCCGGACCGCACGCAATTGCAGTTTTTTCTAATGCAGGCCCGAAGCCCGATATGCGTGCTAGATATGATGTGAAAATCGGCCCGAATGCAGGGCTCTAGAATGTGGTCTGGAGAATTTTGGAAAAAAAAAATTGTTAATTTAATAAATTTTACAATAAGCCTATTTAAATACACACTGTGGAAAAATTATGCGCTGTGAATAGTTTGTATGCACTGTATTAATTGCTGTCCTTGGTTGGGCAGAGTTACTTAACTCAAGTGACATGTACCTAAAGATATTTATATTAACTAGATATATACATTTGAATGTGAGTGGGATTTGCAATGGCAAACATGGTTGCTAGAGTGTTCTGAGTGGTTGATAGGTGGTTGCTAAAATGTTCCTTGGGTGTTATGGGTGGTTGCTAGGCGGTTTTTAAGGCATTGCTAGGTGGTTTCGAGGGTGTTCTGAGTGGTTGCTAAGTTGTTCTGAGTGGTTGCTAAGGTGTTCCTAGGTGGTTGTTAGGATGTTCTTAATGGTTGCCAAGTGGTTGCTAAGGCATTGCTGGGCAGTAGCTAGGGTGTTCTGAAAAGGTTGGTAGGTGGTTTCTAGGTGATTAGGCATTTCTAGGTGATTACTAGGGTGTTCTGTGTGGTTGCTAAGGTGCTGTGTTGTGAATGGTTACTGGAAAGTTGCTAAGGTGTTGCTAGGTGGTTGATAGGGTGTTCTAAGTGGTTGCTAAGGTGCTGTTGTGAATGATTGCTAGGCAGTTGCAAAGGCATTGCTAGGGTGTTCTGGGTGATTGCAAGGTGTTGCTAGGGTGATCTCAATGGTTGCTAGGCAGTTGCTAAGGTGTTCCTAGGTGGTTGCTAGGCAGTTGCTAAAGACATATTAGGCCATTGCTAGGGTAATCTAGGTGGTTGCTAGACAGATGCTAGTGTACACTGGTGTAGACTAGCCTATTTACATATTTGATCAAATCTGGACACTTAGTATTTCTAGCATGTTACAGCACTTAGCTAATCATTATTGCCATGTAGCTAGTCACTGCTAGCATGTGTAGCATATAGAAAGTCCTGTTTGCTAGCATGAGTCACCATGTCTTTATATGTCTCATGTTCTGATGCTGAGATATAGTTGTTGATATATCGTTCCTAGGGTACTCAGTTTTGTTGCTATGGGTGTGGTTACAGACTTTGTTCGGCGCTTGAGCACCTGTCCTTTTTTTCTCTCAAAGAGAAAATTCCCCTAAAATGAAAGTGCCCCTTCGTTTGCCCCCGGATACCCTATCTGCAACACGGCTAAATCGTTAACCAGATTGGTTAACAAGCACCAGTTTTGGCTTTAAATGTTTTTTTTTTTTCAGTGGTAAAGTAATTGTCCTGTGTGCTATTCTACTATGCTGCTGAGGAACAGATGATGTTTGCAGAACAGAATGATGATGCACGTCACACAAAGATTATGTAAAAGTCACATAAAATCTGACATAACTGTGGCACAAATCTGTGTGGTTTGGGCTGTTCACACTGTCATTACTTGAGTCATATGTGGGCAAAAAAATCAGATTTGGGCCACACGTGGCTGCAGTGTGAACGCAGGGTGTTTAAATGCTTTATAGGCATGGCATGAATTTTGATTTGCCTAAAGGCAACCCAACTAATAATGATATAGTTGTTTGTTTGTTTTTTTTTTTACCTGCGCTGAATTAATTATTATAAAGGCAAAATTCTAGATGATAAATTATACATAAAACTATTCTAAACAATTATGAACATTAGATAAAAACATAAACGTGTTGTAATTCAGTTAAGTGCCATAGCAACATTTTCATTTCCCTGTTAAGTAACAAACTTTGTGGATTAAAAATATTTTTAAAGAATCTAAAAAAAAACGGACATTATGAAATATACAGTAAATTCATTTTAAAGTAAAAAAAAACTTTATTTGAGGTAATATTATTAAAATATATTTTAAATAAAGCACTCAAATATTTCATTTTAAAAAGTTTAATAAATTGTTTAGGATAGTGAGGAACTGTAATATTGTAATAATTTTAACAAAAAACTTGTCTGTAATAAAACTGTAATATGGGTAATATATCTTGGATCCATGATCAAAAGAATAGTTTTTTCAAACAGGTGAAATTTTTTTTTTATTATTTTGAACCATGTTAGAGAAAGTCTGAAAGATAATTAAGAACAAATATAAAGAATTATATAACGAGATTCCCCTGAACAAACGGTGATATGCTTGATTACCTGTGTGCTGTAAAACTTTCCCAAAAGGTGATGGAACCATCTGTGCCACAGGTCATGACCCAGGTGTGTGGAATATTTTTTAATTTGGTGCCAACACATACATAAGCATCCAATCCAAAGCCCAACAACAGACTACACAGTAGTGTAGCATGATCCTCACAGTCACCCTGACAACAAAAAATATATAATTTATTTGCAAAGGTGCATGCCGATGTTCCTAAAAGTTGTACGTAGAAATCAATATATTTATTGATGGTTTGATTGGTCAGTTTCAATGCCTAGTGTAAGATTTAACATGATGTCCTTGCCTTGTTCCTGCAAAGAAAGACCATCATAGAGGCCCACTGCTCCTGCCTAACTCCTCCTCCTACCACGGGTGCTCTCTCCTGAGCTAACAGACTAACGAAACGTGCCGCCTGTCGTGGACTCTCAAGCAATCTGCCAGCACGCAATACACGTACATATGAACACACAGGTCGGTTCACCCCATTTTCATCCTGAAAAAAAAAAAAAACAAGCATTAATGACATCTGAAGTAAACACTGTTATTCACATAAATTGTTCTTAGATCAGCATTCATTACAGTGGACTTTTTCACAAGATGATGACGTGTTTGATGGTCATCAGCATCTAAATACCTGGAAAGTTTTGAATATTCTGTTTTTTTATTATTATTACTTTTTTATTTTTTTATTTTTTATTATGTACTTTTATAAAGCTATATTATATATTATATTATATCAGCTTTCACTGTATGCAGATGATATTCAATTATATATTTCAACTAAACCTGACGAGATGTCTAAACTGTCCAAGCTAACTGAGTGTATCAAAGATGTTAAAGACTGGATGACCAACAATTATCTTCACTTAAACTCAGACAAAACAGAATTATTACTTATTGGGCATAAATCCTGTTCACAGCAGATCTCACAACTCGACCTACAATTACAGGGATACAAAGTTAGTGTTAGCTCTACTATAAAAGATCTGGGTGTCATATTAGACAGCAATTTAACTTTTAAAAATCATATATCCTGTCACAAAAACTGCTTTCTTTCATCTGAGAAATATTGCTAAGTTACGAAGTATGCTATCCATTTCAGATGCAGAAAAGCTAGTCCATGCTTTTATGACTGTAATGCACTGTTTGCTGGCTGCCCAGCATCCTCTATTAACAAACTTCAATTAGTACAAAATGCAGCTGCCAGAGTTCTTACCAGGTCTAGAAAATTTGATCACATCACGCCAATTTTCTCCTCCTTACACTGGCTGCCTGTTAAGTTTCGTATTAAATTTTAAATATTGCTTCTTACATATAAAGCTTTAAATAATCTAGCTCCTGTTTATCTATCTAACCAACCTTCTGTCTCGCTACAATCCAACTCGCTCTTTAAGATCTCCAAACTCAGGGCTTCTGGTAGTACCTAGAATAGCAAAGTCGAGTAAAGGAGGTTGAGCCTTCTCATTTATAGCTCCTAAACTCTGGAATAGCCTTTCTGATAACGTCCGAGGCTCAGACATAGTCTCCCAATCCAAAACTAGATTAAAGACCTATCTGTTTAATAAAGCATACACTCAGTGCACCACTTAGCGGGCTTCCACACAGGTTTCTGCACCATGTTTATATACACTATGAACAGCAGCTACGCTCATTCTCTTTATTCTCCATTTCCACCTGGGGATACTCTTCCCGAGGCCCTCAGACTATGCAGAGTCACTGATTCAATCCATGACCAACGACGAGATGATCCCAAGGTTTCCATATCCTGGACCAGGCCGTATCCTGAGCAGCTACTGTGGTGGTCATGGAGGAGTGGATAACATGAGACTGATTCCTGTGACGCTCCAGGGACAGACGAGTCTTCGCTGAGGCCAGCTTCCAGCCTTCGCCGCTGAGACTGCAGCTCTGCACAAGACGTTTGGCCAGCAGAGAAATTAAAATGGTCATGCCCAACTGAGTCTGGATTCTCTCAAGGTTTTTTTTCTTTACTTTCGTCAATTAGTGAAGTTTTTTTCCCTCTCCACTGTCGCAACTGGCTTGCATGGTTCGGGATCTGTAGAGCTGCGCATAGTTGGATTTTCTCTTCAGTGTTTGGACTCTCAGTAGTGATTTTAAACCACACTGAACTGAGCTAAACTGAACTGAACTTAAACACTAAAAACTGAACTACACTGTTCCAATTTACTACGACCTTTTATGTGAAGCTGCTTTGACACAATCTACATTGTATAAGCGCTATACAAATAAAGGTGAATTGAATTGAATATATAGCTATATATAAGCTATATATTTGTATCATATCATCTTTGCATCAAACTACAAAAAATGAATTGCCGCTTATGCAAGATGTTGCTAATGCAATATCTATGGTTGAGACAGTAAATTTGACATTGTTCTCTCTTCTGGCTGCTGTAATCAGTCTCACAAAATTTGGTTTTCCTTTTTTTGAAAGTTTTTTTTAAACAGTACTGTGGAGTTTTCTTTTATTATTTGAGCATTTATGAATACAAAAAAAATTATTTATGCTACCCCCCCATTCACTGCTCTCTAAGTTTACCCAACTATGATGACTTCCGCTTTTGAGATACCCAGAAATCTGTTTGTCCATTAAATCACCTGTGCAAAAATCTTCACAAGTTTGGATTTGTTTGATAGTCGAATGTCCAAGAACTCCTGCCACCACTGTTTGGCGTATACCAAAAACAATCTCTCCTTCTCTGCTGTTTTTTGTCTTTCCAAGGATTTCTGCAAAAGGCAAGAGCATGTTGTTTTAAAGAAACTCTTTAAAAATACAGTCGAGATCAAAATTAGAGAGTAATTTATGAGCACTAGATTTTTTTTTTCTTACAACTAATGTAATTGTTCTAATTTAATAACACAAACACACAAAAAATATTTTATATCTTTACATATTTTTACACTGAGTAATATACTAGTATAAAAATTAAAGAACAACAAAGCTGTAGCACAAAGAAAAAGTAAACTGAAAATTCTGAAGGCTACAGAAGATCAGTAAATAGTATAAAGGCCTGCATTTCAAAATGATATGCTTTGAGGTCCACAAGTGTATAAAACATTCCACTAATAATTTTGTTATAAAATGTTTGGCAATTGAATAAAATGAATAATTAAATATTTTTATAGTAACAATAATAATTTAAAGTATAAATAAATGGATATTTTGCAAACCATTTTTTTTGCCGGTAAATTTTGTTAGACATTGCGCTGGTGTCACTGCAAACCTGACTAAGTGACAGACTGACTGACTGACTGACTCACTGAATGACTAAGCATTAGCATTCTGTTTTTCCATAATAAATATGTATTAAGGACCAAACACAGCAAAAGCAAAATGAAATTTCTGAAGATTGAACCACATGTTGCAAACTTTTAATAAGCTAAGCTCAAAAGATAAGTGACTGCAATGTGAGTTAAAGTGAATGGAGTTACTGAGCTGAGCAATCACAATCATAAGACCACTAAACAGTGCTGTGGCATCTACTGAACATGCGTGAGTTCTCCAGAACATCACAGAATTAATCAATTTAAAGTAGTTAAATGGGACCTATTATGATGTGACGTTTATTGCTTTAATAATGTACTATGTTTTAAAGGAGTAATGGTGGGATAATTACAATATTTTGCTATTAAGCCATACCAGTTGTTCATGCATTGGCATTCTAGGCTAGTGTCTATACTCACTCATTCCGAGGGAGCCAATAACAATAAGGAGGGGAAAATATTTTTATTATTTCGGTGTAGTGCTTCGCTGTAAGAGAAATACAAAATAAAAGAACAAAGTACCATAATATTTTGAAATATGTACTTCATATACAGATGGTAACAGTTTAACGTGTAGTGCATGGACCATCTAATATGTCCGGTACTCTAAGAATTAGCTGATAAATTCAAATTAATTCAAATTAATTCTCGGGGATTCGAATAGGAAGATTCAAATGATTCAAGCTCTAGTAAATCTATGTTATATTATTACGTGGCCAACAATAATAATATAAAACAGGATTTCAGTATTTATACAAGCAAGGTAGCAAGACCATATAGCTGAGGCAGTAACTTAGAAACACATACAACTCCGACAAGGATCTTAAAATGAAACAAGTTTATTAAGCTAAACACACAGTACACTACTCTAAATGACAAACATACAGATACACACACAGTTCTGGTTCTTAGCACTGCAACCTGAGAAAACCACCAAGCAGAGAATCTGACTAATGTTTACTGCTTAAATTTAACACCAGCTTCAGCAAGGAGTTAACGTTGTTTGTGTTACTTGCGTTTTGATGACCAGTCACACTCATCAGCTGGTTGAGGGAAACTCCGGAGAAGCCGATTGGTTGCAGCGCATTGACGTGGCTGGGATGTCCTTTGTTGGAGAGGGTTTTCCTTCGCCTTCTGGAGCGTGGGACTCCCTGTCCCGGTGACGGAGAGTTTGACGTCAGCACGCGGGAAGTTTGTTGAATGGGAATTTCTCCAGTGACTGCTCCAGCAGAATTACGAGACTTAGGAAGTAAGAGTTCAGAGAAGTTGAATGACTGACCCTACTGCTGGATGAGGCTGTGTCCGAGTGTTCACGGGAAAGCGGTTATACGAGCAGAACAGGGTCAGACTGAGGTCATGCGAGTCGCGAACGTACACAGAAGCAGCTTGAGCTCCTGTGAACGGGTTCTCGTTGCCGTAGTGATGTATCGGCAGACAGATGCAGGCTTTACACAGGTAGTTCTTCCGAGAGCGATGTCCAGCAGGCGTGTTGTAAAGACGGGAAGCGTACAACGCAAAGTTTGTGCGGAGAAACCCTTTGTGAAGCCAAACGAAAGCCGTTAAACTTTCACCTCGTTGAAGTTTTATAGTGGCGAGAGTTTAGACCAGCCCACTCTGTGACTGTCCAATGGCACAGCTACTTCGCGAGTCTACCCTCCTTCTTTTTCCTTGTTGTCTCCGACAGGGAGGGGGAGACCCGTAACATAAAACTTCACTTTACTGTTATCAAAACTCAATAAAGCTCTGTAATTAACTACTATTTGCAGATGCAGTTTTATCATTTAAACCAATGTTCTCTTAAGCCTTATAGCTTTAGTTTGACATGAAACATCACGGCTTTTATCAAATACAGTTAATTACATGCGTTACACACGCTACAACGTTTCATTTACATGCACCCCATAGTGAATATACTAGCTTACATACATAGTAAAACATACACAACTATTAGCAATAAAACATTAGAGCAAACACACTTTTAAACGTGAAATGTCCAAAAATCGTGCTGGCTTTTTGTACCGAAACAATACGAGTGTTATCTCCTTTTTTACAGCAAGAGGGGAGGGGGAGGATCACGCGCCCGAAGAGACACACATGTGTTTTTCTTCTTTTGGGTGCAAGTTAATTAACATAGTCATGTAAGGGGCCAAATGGCCAGATTTTCCCAATGGGCCATGTACTTATTAACCCATGGTTGCAACTCGTCCTTTGTTTTATAAAGGTGGAAGGCGAGTGTGTATTGGAATTAAGCTCTGGGCGATACTTAATTAAGAAGGAGACGAAAGGGGCGCAATGAGGCTTTCATGACTGCTAGTTTTAACGCCGCTTAGAATATGGCTGAGTTCCTACAGTCCCCCATTTGGATGGTGATGTCGCTGAATCGACCATCGGCAGACACTGGAAGAAGAGGCAGTGAAAGGAAAGAACAGGCACACACAAGGCACAAACAACATGTCCATCACAGACTGAATTCTGGTGAAGGTATTAGACAAATTGGCATAATCGGGTTAGAAACACTTGACGGTTGAGGGATACCTTTATAAGGGTTGCGACAATCAATTTATTTGGCTAATCGTAAACGGTGAGGATGGTAGGCGATGGCGGAGGCAGCTCGATTAAGGTTAACGAATTCTCAGGTTCTTGGTCCTCTTCGCATTTGTTACATGCATCTCGGATGGCAGTCACTCTCTTGTGGAGGAGATAGGCGAGCGTCAAAGTTACAACGTAGCCAACAATAGTAGAAACGCACAGAGCCATATCGGCAGCCGACCAAGACCGAATGATTGGAGAGCCAGGGGGAGGAAGGCGTGCAATGGCCTCCAATGCGTCGTCGACTGGGGTAAAATCGATTAATTGTGTTCCTTCCTCCTTGATCCTTTGTTCCAATTCAGGATCAAGGGTAAAGGAATGTTACTTGCTAAATGGTGAGATTTCCAGTTCGGTTTGATACTCGTCCTCGGGAAGATGGTACAAGGCCAAATCGTCAATATGAAGGATCGAGCCCTTAGGGACAGTGATCCACAAAGTTTGATCGGGAAGGTTAATACGAGTGGTGGTGTCGTGCTGATCATACGTAAGTGTAGCGATACGCACGGGGGTGTTAACTAACCATCAGTTACCGACAAGTTCAACTTGGGTTGCCTCAACTTGGGCCCGTGGCGTAGCTTCGGCGGGACAGCTGGTATCAGGTCTAACCGATTCCAGGCTGCAGGTGCCGTCAGTGTTATCGCGAACGAAGGGCTTACTAGGGGACAGATAATGTATCTCTTTGGTAAGAGTGCACATTTTTAGGTTAGGGGCCAAATACAACTGCTCGTTATTATCGTGGTACGCAATGACGTCAGGGGTATGAATTTTCACATAGGTGTCTCCTTACCAAAATCCAACGTTTAAGACACCTTTGAGACGATAAATGTTGGCGGTGTCAATTATCGGTAGACTAAGCAAAAAGGCTAGGTCGCCTGCTTCTGGATCCACATATAAGGGAATAGCACTGCCCAGAGAGAAAGCAAGGTAAGCTTGGATCGGGCTAGTGGGGCCCGTAGTGGCAGAGGTCAGGACGTTTTAAACTAGAATTAGGGGTATCAGGTAATGTGGAATTCTACCCATAGCCAGATTATCGACTGAGGAGCTCACTTCTTGTAGCATGTCAGCCATGAGAGTGGTTAACAGCTGCGTTTGAGCTAAATCGCTTTGAATAACCGAGAATAGCTTGGTAATGGATTTGATTGTTTGGTTTAAGAGAGTGCTATGCCTGTTAAGGACTGTAATAGTTCCGTTTAGTGATTTAGTGATTTTCCAAAGGTTTGTAAGACACGGCTCTGGACTGCGAGCTGTTGGCAGATTTCAGGTATTTCGGCCTGAATTTCACCCACATGCTGCCTTACTGTGGCCAAATTTACGGCATTAGCGGTACTCATGCCAATGTTGAACAGAGTTCCTACAGCTGCGGCAGCCCCCAGCAAGGCGCCCAAAAATCGTTTGGGACGCCGGTGGTACCCGCTAAGTTCAGCTTGGGTTACCGTCATTTTCTGCAATTGGTGCAGCATGTGTGTAACATCTTCTGGGGCATGAGCAAGAATTTCCTGGGTCCAATGACTACCGGCCCAGGTGGTTTGGGAGGCTGTGGGAGTGTAGTGAGCTCTGACAACTTCGCGGGGATTAAGTCGGACGTACACCTTTTGGGTGTGCATTTTACAGTTAGTTATCAGTAACCCTGGTTGTTCGCGGAGTACTATCCCTGATGCTGGTCCCGGCGACGCGACTTCTGGCTGAGGTGTGACCCCCATTACGCAAAAGATCAGAACGGTGAGACCAATCATCTTCCTGGTAATAGAATCAAAGGAAACAAATTAGATTTGGAAATCATGTCACCCTGAGGGATTTGATTATTATGTGTGTGTATTCTACTGTTTTTACAGCCTGTTTTTCTGTTCTCTCTACTGTGTCTTTTCACTGCAGAAATGTGTGTGGGTATGCATATTCTGTTCATCTTATCTCGATGTGGCCGGAACATTTCGTCTTTGAGCAAAAGCAACTATCTGACTCGCTCACAGATGCGTGCATACCTACACGCACACATTCTCACGTATCCTGGTTGCTGTAAGCTGTTTTTGTATCGTTGTTTCCCTCCTTCTATGATAATTTTCTTTTGTGTTAGGGCTCAGCTACAGGCGGATCCTCAATGTGTATATAAGATTGCTCTTCCCTCCCTTGTGTCAGAATTAAATCATACTGAACCATTCAGCTGATTTTCTTCTCATCTTTTCCAAGCTTGGACGGTCTTGATGCAGACACTCACTGGTGATACAAAATACTAGAGTGAAGGGACCTAAGGAAAAAACGGATTTTCCAACACACCCTGAGTGGCAAACGAAAAATTTCAAGAACAATTACAACAATTTGGTGACTGGAGTCAATCCTAAATTTAGGCCTTATGCTTAGCTTGCATAATTCTATGTGAGTCCCTCAGGATAGGACTAGAAGAGCAAATTAAACACGGAAAAGGAGAAGAAAATGAAGAAACGAGAGACATAAAGGGAACTCAGGTAGGTAAAAAAAAAAAATCAGTGACGCAGTGTCACAAATCTGGATAGGCTCCTCTCTACTAGGGGTTTTCTAGCAGGACTGTGGAGGAGAGAGCATTAATGTTGTGTTAAGCACAGTTAACTAGGTGTTCCCTAGATTGTCTTGGGTTATGTTAGTGTAGTGTAGAGGATAGGACAGTTGGTCAGAGTCAGTAGCTTTGGTCCTCCCCCATTTCTGGTTGGCTGGGCCCCCAGTGCCTCTTGATCTGGTTTCGATGAACCCATCGAAGAACAGGGTCACTGCGCCCTGACCTGATTTTGATTTGGTAGGCCACAGGTGAGAGTTTGTCAACGATCTCATGAGGTCCAGTCCAGTGAGGCAGGAACTTCTTGGACAGACGGTGAGGAGTGTTCTGTCGTGGTAGGGCGAAGCTGTAGTACCACACTTTGTCTCCGACATTGAATTCCTGGTATGAGGCCTTTTTGTCGTAGTAGGCCATGCGTCCTTCCGCACTCCTTTGGAGTTGTTGCTGTGCAAAGGCGAAAGTTGACCTTAGGTGCTGATGTAGCTCTTCAAGGTACTGGTGAGTGGTATAGGTGGTGACGAGATTCATGTCACCTGGTTGGTACAGCAGGTGTAACGGGGAGTGTCATCTGCCGTCCTGTCATCATCTCAAACGGGGGTATCCCAGTAGAGCGATGAGGGGTGACCCTTATTGCCATCAGTACAAGAGGGAGCTTGATGTCCCAGTCCTTTTGATTGGCAGACACATACATTTTCAACATGCTAACCACTGTCCTGTTGGCTCGTTCCGCTTGACCAGAGGAGATTGGGTGGTGGCTTATATGAAGCTTGGCTTGGATTCCCAGAAGTTTCCACACTTCCTGCATGACTTCGGCTGTAAAGTGGGTTCCTCGGTCAGAGTTGACTCCAAACGGCAGGCCGAATCTTGAGAAGATGTGGTTCATTAACAGACAGGCTGTAGTTTCTGCTGTATCGTTGGGAGCAGGGAGACATTCGACCCATTTTGTGAATTCGTGGACTACTGTCAGAAAGTATTTGTTGCCCCGCGCCGAACGTGGCAGAAGTCCTACCCAATCGATTTGGAGGTCTGACCATGGGAAGGTCATTACTTTCCTTTGCAGCGGTGCTCGGTAGTTTGGGTTTGCTGCTCGGAATTGGCAACACACTAGGCGTCCCTTTACGTACTCCACTACATCCTGTTGCATGCCAAGCCAATATGCTACCTGTTTGAGCATTTTGTAGGTGGCTTTGGCGCCATGATGTCCAGCGCATGGTGCATCTTGGGCGTACATCAGCATCATCCCCCTCTGGCCACGAGGTATGACGAGTCATGGTTGAGTGAGTACCTCGGGGACATATGTGAGTATGCCTTCTGCGAGATGCAGCAGGTGCTTGATGGAATTGAGATGGCAAAGTTCCGAGGACTTGGCCAGGTCAGAGGCTGAGAGTTGATTAGCCGTAGGGTCAGAGATGTGAGCGACCATAGTTTGCAGAACTTTATCCGAAGCTTGAAGGGTGACAAGATCAGTGGCAGCAAACTGTGGTGAGAGAGCTAGTTGGGAGGTGGCGGGGTTTTGCACAGTCGTGGTGTGCTGTTGGCGGGTAATGGCTGCCACATTTGGGTTGGGTGGGTGGGTTTGAAATGTCCAAGGCTCTCCATGTAATGCGCCTGCTTTGGCGAGGGCGTCCGTTTGGTCATTGAAGTCTTTATCTTGCCCTGGGAGGCGTGAATTTCCACGGACCTTTTTCCAATAGACGAGCATGTCGTGTTTGGTAACAATAGAGTCGCATGACTGGAAGAGTTCTTGATGCTTGACAGGTTTGTTGTTAGCTGTTAGCTGTTGTTTTGTTTCCATCCCACTAGATGGCATGTGAAGCTCAGCCAAGCATAGTTTGAATCGGTGCAGATAAGGAGCTCTCTGACGTTGTGAGATACAGCTAGTTGCTGGGTGATGAGAACAGCTGCGATTTCTGCATACTGTGATGAGTGAGGGCCGAGTTTGAATTGTTGTGGTGTGCAGGGGTCATCATCGAGCCAGACCACGCCCGCTCCAGCTTTCAAGTTGCCCTGGTGATTGTATGAGCAGCCATCCACATATGCAGTGGTCATTCCTTCACATACGTTCTCCTCAAATTATCTGTGATACATCAGTTGTGGGGGTACCGGATCTTTGGGCTCTGCTGAGGTGCACGGCATGTCAGTCGAGCAATTCTGGCAGGTTGCTAGCCCATTTCCTAGGGACGATTTGTGGTTTTGAGCATATCTTGCCTCAACGTCCCGTCCTTGAAGTGCCATTAGCCAGGTAGCTATGCGTGGATTGGTGACCACGCCATCTCTGATTCGCTGGCTGTTGAGGAAGGTCACTGGCTAGTGGCATGTCTCCATGATCACTTTTTGCACTCCAATGCAGTTGGAGAAGCGCTGGATGGCCCACACAGTGCACAGTAAAGACTTTTCACAATTTGAGTACTTGCATTCTGGTGAAAGCAGGGTTTTGCTGGCATAGGCGACCACTCGCTTGTCTTTGTCATGGAGCTGGTACAGCCCTGCGCTGAGGCAATGCTTGGAGAAACCTGTGTCCAGGTAGAACTCCTTGCTTGGGTCTGGGTAGGCTAGGCATAGAGCAGAGCACAGGCGTTGTTTGAGTGTGCTCATAGCTTTGTCTTGGGCTTCTGCCCATGCAAAAGGTTTATCCTTTTTCAGGAGGGAGGTCAGTGGTCGTGCAAGGTCGGCGTAGCCTTCGATGAACTTGAGTAATTGCACACTTCCAGAAAGCTTCTTAGCTCAGACACATTGGTGGGTGTTTTAATGCTTTGGATTGCCTGGGTATGGCTAGACTGCGGTTCAATGCCATTTTGTCCCACGAGCAGGCCCAACGTAATTCACTTTTTACACCATTGTCCCTTGTTGAGGGCAATCTTTGCTCCTGCGATTGTCAACTGGTTAAGGACGTGATCATCTACCTTTGAGCTTTTCAGGAGAACATCATCGACATAGACAAGATTACCTCTGGCTCTGGCATCAGGGCATGCTTTGTTCAGGAAAATGTTGAATTCTGCTGGTGAATTAGCATAGCCGAAAGGGCACCGTATAAAGGTGTATTGCTGATTGCCGAAGGTGAATGCCAGATTGTGTTGGTCATCAGGGTGGACTGGAATTGTCCAGAACCCGGAGGCGACATCTAGTGTTGAGAGAATTGTTGAGCCTTTGATTTTGGGGATTTCCTGGTCCAACTGAGTCATAGGCCATCGTGACAAGGGCACCTACTGGTTCAACTTGCGGTAGTTGATAGTAGGTCGCTATTTCCCATTGGGTTTTAGTACTGGCCATATTGGGGCAGAGTACGTGCTGTTACAGGGGCGGATGACCCCCTTGGTCAACATGGAGTCAATGATTTCTTGCACTGGCTCGTATGAGGCAATCGGGATTTTATAATGTCTCACAAATGTGGGTGGCGCATTTGGGTGAGTTGGTATGCGCCCGGTGTTGATGTTGGTTAGGCCACAGTCCAGGGAGTCTTTGGCGAAGGAGTCTTTGTACTTGTACAAAACTTCTTTGAGTCCTTGGCGAGCTGCTTCTTTGTGGAGGGCGTCAGCCTCACTAAGGATCTGTTGGAGCTGTGCCTCGAACCCAGCATAGGGTTCTTCAATCGAGTTATTTGAGGGACTTTGGGTTTGGATGGCAATTGGCTTAGGTGTTTCTGTTGTAGGCTGTGCTGAGACTGCATAGACCGTGAGGTGGGTGTCATCTGTCAGTTCGGATCGGCATACACTTTCCCTAGACACTGGCACGGCGGAAGTTATGGTGATGTTTCCATGTGGTCGTGTAAACATCACTGTGTCATCATCTTCGTCAGACAGTGGGTGGGCTGGTATTGGGCCTATGACAGGTACCATCAGGTCGGAGTCATGAAACGACATCATCATTCTCATCATTTCTTGAGGGTCGAAACCAGATGGGGTAGTTTCTTCTTGTTGGGATTGAGATCGATTTCGGTCAGTGGAGAATCGGCGTGAGTCCAGGGTTTTGTCGTCGTCCCTTGGACGCACCGTTGGATTGTGACTAGCTTTTTCTCCTTTGATTGCCGAATGAAGTGGATTGAGGCCACGGTCTCTCCCAGTGATGTTCAGGAGAGCGTTGTCGTCCAGAGGGTCCATCATAGCGACTGTTCCTCTGTCTAGATCTAGCGTCAGCATGAGAGTCCCGTTGTCTGCGGGGTGCCGATGCCTTCCCCTCTTGAGCAGACAGCTCGGTTTTGTCTGGACGTTGGGCACCCTCTAGTGCCAGTTCTGGACTTTGGGTTTTGACGGCCAGAATAGTGGTGGTTTTGGCGCTCTTTTCTGAAGCTATCTTCTGTTTACCATAGGTTTTATGTGCCAAATCTCGTAACTGTTGCACAGTCATTGTTCGTGGGCATGCAAGGACTCCCAGATGGTGGCTTATAGCAGGATGGAGGTTTCGCAGGAATAGAATCTTGAAGTTCAGATCTTCCATTTCAGGTTCATTCCGAGTTCCAAAATAGGCTCGACTGAGCCGGCTGTAGTATGCTTGAGTGGGCTCGTTACGGCCTTGCTTCATCTCAAGAGCAGCCACCAGTCCTCTTTCCAATTCGGGGTCAGCAAATTCTTTGATGAGAGCTTCTTGGAGTAGGTGGTAGTCATTCTTTGTGCGAGCTGGCTGTCGGTCTAGGAAGCTGCGTACTTCAGGGCTGGATGTCGCCCGAAGCAGGTAAAGTCTATCTTTGTCTAAGACATTGGGTCTCATTTCCAGATGGAAATCAATGTCTTGCAGATAGGCGTGGACCTCCTGACCACCTGGCACACTTGGGGTGAACTTGCCAATGTTCCTGGCCAGCTTATCAAGGTCTTTGAGATCCATGTTGTGCGCTGACACCAAAGAGTCCCAAATGTCTCGCACTTGCTAAGTTCTTAGCATTGCAACCTGAGAAAACCAACAATCAGAGAATCTGACTAAGGTTTACTGCTTAAATTTAACACCAGCTTCAGCAAGGAGTGAACGTTGTTTGTTACTTGCATTTTGATGACCAGTCACACTCGTCAGCTGGTTGAGGGAAACTCCGGCGAAGCCGATTGGTTGCACGGCGTTGACGTGGCTGGGATGTCCTTTGTTGGAGAGGGTTTTCCTTCATCTTCTGGAGCGTGGGACTCCCTGTCCTGGTGACGGAGAGTTTGACGTCAGCACGCGGGAAGTTTGTTGAATGTGAATTCCTCCAGTGACTGCTCCGGCAGAATTACGAGACTTAGGAAGTAAGAGTTCAGAGAAGTTGAATGACTGACCCTACTGCTGGATGGGATGCGTCCGAGTGTTCACGGGAAAGAGGTTATACGAGCAGAACAGGGTCAGACTGAGTTCATGCGAGTCGCGAACTTTCACAGAAGCAGCTTGAGCTCCTGTGAACGGGTTCTCGTTGCCATAGTGATGTAACGCCGGACAGACGCAGGCTTTACACGGGTAGTTCTTCCGAGAGCGATGTCCGGCAGGCGTGCTGTAAAGACGGGAAGCGTGCAACGCAAAGTTTGTGCGTAGAAACCCCTCGTGAAGCCAAACAAAAGCCGTTAAACTTTCACCTCGTTGAAGTTTTATAGTGGCCAGAGTTTAGACCAGCCCACTCTGTGACTGTCCAATGGCACAGCTACTTCGCGAGTCTACCCTCCTTCTTTTTCCTTGTTGTCTCCGACAGAGAGGGGGAGACCCGTGGCATAAAACTTCACTTTACTGTTATCAAAACTAAATAAAGCTCTGTAATTAACTACTATTTGCAGATACAGTTTTATCATTTAAACCAATGTTCTCTTAAGCCTTATAGCTTTAGTTTGACATCAAACATCACAGCCTTTTTCAAATACAGTTAATTACATGCGTTACATACGATACGACGTTTCATTTACATGCACCCCATAGTGAATATACCTGCTTACATACGTAGTAAAACATACACAACTATTAGCAATAAAACATTAGAGCAAACACATTTTTAAACGTGAAATGTCCAAAAATCGTGTGGCTTTTTGTACCGAAACAATACGAGTGTTATCTCCTTTTTTACAGCAAGAGGGGAGGGGGAGGATCATGCGCCCGAAGAGACACACGTGTCTTTCTTCTTTTGGGTGCAAGTTAATTAACATAGTAATGTGAGGGGCCAAATGGCCGGATTTTCCCGATGGGCCATGTACTTATTAACCCATGGTTACAACCCGTCCTTTGTTTTATAAAGGTGGAAGGCGAGTGTGTATTGGAATTAAGCTCTGGGCGATACTTAATTAAGAAGTAGACGGGTTTAGCTATGGGGCGCAATGAAGCTTTCATGACTGCTGGTTTTAACTACGCTTAGAATATGGCTGAGTTCCTACAAACGTGTTCCCTCTGCTGCCACACTCACCACACATTTGTGGTGGTAATATCTGCAAAATGTGCCTGCAACTTTTGACCGCTGGGTGGCTCCAAACAGGTTAAAAACTTTGATTTCCATAGATACATTTTTTTTGTGATTTTGTTGTAAGCACATTCAACCATGTAAAGAACAAAGTATTTAATAAGAATATGGTTGAAAGCAAGATTATTAGCCCTCCTGTGAAATTTTTGTTCTTTTTCAAATCAAGTGACATTTAATGTCACAATGTTAATTTTCACAGTATTTAATTGTTTGTTTTCTTTTGGAAAAAGTATTTGTTTTAAATAAAAGTATTTGTTTTAAAGTAAGTAAAAAGTTTTCTGCTACAAAAGCATTTTTAAAATATTTTAAAAACATTAAAACATTTTTGAGGTCAGCATTAAGTATTAGCTCCCTTAAGATTTTTTTTTTCAGATTGGCTACAAAACTAATTTATCTGCTTAAGTCTTAAAATTGCACTTTAACTTTGCTATATACTGCATTTGTTAAATAAGTTAAATTGTTCTCTAATATCTACATAGTAGAGTAGTAGCACTACTACATAGTAGTAGTTCATGGCTTTTAGCAGTTCCAAGTTTTATATGCTCATATATTACTCCATAAAATACCCCTAGAATCAGAAGGTCCATGATTGACCATTTATGGTTTGTGTCGTGAATATTAATGAGCATCAATCAAATGTAAATACTAGTCAAAGATAACAAAACACATCATGGAGTTTTTAAATTAAGGCTTTTATTATTAAGAGAAAACAAAGTCCAAAACTACATTGTCCTGTGAGAAAAAGTGTTTGACCCCAAAACATTACTTAATTCTGGTCACCCAGGCTGGATTACTGCCACATCAGTTCGTAGAGCTAGATGATTAATCAAAAATAAACTGAAACAGAAATTCATAAACTATAACCGAAGTAATTGCCCCATGTTGTTATTTGTGAAGTATAAATATTGACATTGGAGTAGCCTAGTCAAAGTCCTGACCTGAAATTAATTGAGATGCTGGGGCATGATCTTAAAAAGCCTGAATTTCTGTAACTGAATTTCAACAATTCTGCAAAGATGAGGTTGCCAAAAATTCCTTTACAGCCTGGTAACATACTCATTGCAAGTTATTGAAAATGCTTGATTGCAGTTATCACTGCTAAGGGTGGCCCATCCAGTTGTTAGGTTTATGTGGCAAACACTTTTTTTTTCAAAGGGCTATCTAGTTTTGGATTTTGTTTTCCCTTAAAAATAAAAACTTTAATTTAAAAATTGCTTGATGCGTTTACAGTTTTATGCAAAAGTTTGGGCACCCCTGATGATTATCATCATTGCAAGTCAAAGTCTGCTCGCCTTTCAAAGCAGCAATTTCATTAGCATATATTTTATACCCTATGGGAAAAGGCAACATTTCAGTTCTGACATAACATTTATTTAATCAACAGATGCAATGCAATTTAAATCATCACAAAAACCAACAGGTGCAAAAAAATTGGCCACCTTAATAGAAACATCAATATTTACTTTTGCTGAAATGCAGCCTGTAGACGCTTCTTATAGCAAAGGATAAGTCCTTGAATTCTTGCTGAAGGCATTTTGAAACATTTTTTCTTGCAGAATTTCTACAGTTTATTCCGGTTTGATAGGTGCCGAGCATGAACAGCCGCTTTCAAATCAATCCATAGAAGATGGCCATTCTAGAAAATTGTATCATGTCTGAGCATGAATTCGTTGGTAGATTTGGAACTTCGCTTTGGGTCTAATGTAGAGTATTGTTATCACTTTCCAACTTTCAACAGTAGATCATTAATCAAATGTCATCAATCGATCCATCCATGTGTACGAGGTGTTTATTATGCAATCAAGTTCCGGACTATGGCAGCCACATGTGACTGGAACGAGCCGGCACTCAGCACATTTTCTGAAGGGTCTTAATGCAGAGGTAAAAGATGAGCTCCTGGCCCACGATCTTCCTTTCCGACTAGCTTCCATCCATTGGTGGAGCTGGCAACTGGAGTGGATAAGCGTCTTGACCGCTGTCACCGCTTTCGCACCTGTGTCATCAGCTCCTCATTCTGGTCCAATCTTCACTGACATCACTGCCCGAGACGGAGCCTATACAACTTGGTTCCATGCGCATTTCAGAAGTGGAGCGACAGCGCTGGCTGGTGGCGAGATTGTGTATGTACTGTGGGGGATCGCTCTTAGATGTCCAGTAAATGATCGCCAGTAAACAGGGGAGTACTGGCGAAAGTGACCACCCTTTCCCCATCACTTAGTTCCTTTTTCTCACTGGCTGCCACTCTGCACTACAGAGATTTGTCTGAGGGTAATTTTTTGGTGCTGAGGATAATTTTATAGATGAAGCCTGGGCATTAAACCATAAGATCCTGTTTAAGACCCTCGACCACCCTCCCACCAGGATCGAACGAGTCACATCCCCTGTGAGTCTCATTGTCTCTGGCAATCACAAAGAGACAATATCTTTTTATTTGTTTTGTTCCCCTTTTACCCCCATAGTCTTGGGTCACCCATGACTCATCCAGCATAACCCACATATAGTCATGGAGCCTATCTTGTCATGGTAAATGTCTTGTCTTCAGGAAGAGCCCGGAGATTTATCTGGTGTTCCTGAGGAATATCACAATCTGCGACCAGTTTTAGCCATTCCCGGGCTGTTTCTCTCCCTCCTAATCGCTCATATGATTGTTGCATTGACCTCATCCCGGGGAGCACTTCTCCCCATGGTAAACTCTATTTCTTATCTGATCCCGAACATCAAACATTTAAGAATTATCTTGTCGAATTGCTCGCTGCAGGCACCATTGTTCAGTCAACCTCACCAGCCGACGCAGGGTTTTTCTTCATTAAAAAGAAGGATGGGTCTTTACTTCCCTGCATCAATTATAGAGGGTTGAACAGCATTACTATAAAGAACTGTTATCCTTTACCACTCATAACTTTAGCTTTCGAGATCCTGCAGGGAGCTTAAAGTTTTTACTAAACTAGATCTGTGTAATGCTTATCACTTGGTGCACATAAGAAAGGGTGACGAGGGTCACTTCGCCTCGAAGTAGATGCGTCTAGTGTGGGCGTTGGAGCCATTCTCTTTCGCCTTTTTCTCCCACCGCCTCTCACAACCCGCCGAGCACAATTAAGATGTCGGAAATCGCAAGCTCCTTGATATCCGACAAGCCATCGGCGAACGGCATCATTGGTTAGATGAATCTACTATCCCTTATACATATCCCAAAATGTTTAAGAAGAACGCAAGACTGATCCATACAAATGAAAAAGGTGGTCTTGAGGAAATTAAAAGCATTTCTCCCAATGCTTCTGATATCTTCTAAATCATCCAATCTGGGCAAAAGAAAAGGATGAGTGTGGACTTCTGACAGGTGTAAAACCAGTCAAATTGACAGGAACTCCCACTCCAGTTGCCAAGCAATATCCTTTCAGTAAGGAAGCAATACAGGGAGTGAAATCAATCATAGGAAAATTACTGAAGCAAGGAGTGCTAGTCAAAACCAACATTGCCTGTGACTCACCCGTTTGGCCTATAAAGAAAGTTAATGGAACATGGAGACTCACCATAGACTACAGAGTCGCGAATAAACATATTGATAAAATCACCCCATTAGTAGCAGATCCATCTACAATTTGTAATAGTCTGCCATGAGATTGTAACATTTTTACAATAACTGATAAGTCTAATGAATTATTTTCTGTACCCTTGCACTCTGACAGCCAGGCATGGTTAGCTTTCACAGTTGACTATGAACAATACCAGTGGACACGGTTACCACAGGGATTTCAAAATTCCCCAAGCATTTATCATTAAGCTGTCAGATGTGATTTGTGTGACCCAGAATGTCCAGTCAAAAAGTCTACCATAATTCAGTATGTCGATGATATTTTGATTGCCTCGATCGATCATGAGGTACATAAAACTGAATTGGCAGCATTGTTAGACTATTTGCACAAAAAAAGGACAAATGCAGTATTCACAAAGCTCAAATTGCTAAAAACCAAGTTACTTTTCTGGGCCAAACAATTGGTACAGGAAATAGATCCATTACACAGGATCGAGCAGCTTCAGTCATATATACCTCACCCTACCACCAATAAAGCACTCAGATCATTCTTAGGAACAGCAGGTTACTGTCGACCTTGGATAGAAAATTATGCCTCAATGGCCCAGCCACTCTATGACATATTGAAAGGTGAGGTTAAGGATTCTGATGCTGTTTGTATGGTAGAAAGCTTAACACTTTCAATAATTTGAAGACTGCGCTATGTCAAGCACCCGCATTAGGGATTGCACAATCAGATTTAGCCTTTGGTACTTTATGTTCATGAACACTCAGGCTTTATGACAGAATGTTTAATGCAAGATCATGGGGGAAGTTTACGTCCAATTCATTACTATTCTGGTAAACTTGACATAGTCGCTCAAGGTATGGGTCCATGTCAGCAGTACAGGCAGTTCATCTAGCTCTTCAGGCTTCAGCAGTAATGGTGTTAGGTCAGACTGTAAATGTAAGATGCCCTCACGCAGTGTCTGCACTAATGAATCAAGCAAAAATTACTTCTGTCACCTCCTCTCGTTAGGGAAATTGGTTAACGACCCTCACAGCCCCAAAAGTCATTTTACAGCATGCACCAATCACAAATCCATCCTCATGTATGATGTCTGCATTGACTGAGTGTTAGAGGATGAGAGTGAAATGACTAATGATTGTGTTACGCTTACTTATAGAATGGGGAATGTTTGTTGATGGTTCAGCACAAATCATTGAAGGTAACAGACAAGCAGGTTATGCAGTAACCTTCACCACAGAAGTAATAGCTACAGGCAGTCTTCCAGATCACTTTTCAGCTCCAGCTGCAGAACTAGTAGCTTTAACTAGAGCATGCAGGCTAGCTTCAGGATCAGTTGCAAATATCCACACTGATTCCAGATATGCTTTTGGGGTAATTCATGATTTTGGTGTCATTTGGCAAAGCAGACAGGGATAGGATAGGACACATGGAACAGTGGGGTGCCCAGGGAAGAACTGATGCATTAAGGGATTGGGGGCCACCCCTGGGTGAAGACGACCTCATAGGACCTTCCCCCACTTATTAGCCCATCCTAACAACTATAACAGAATTAGATGGAACAGAGGATACAAAACTAGTGTTTTACAATTTTTTTTTCCTTTTTGCAACAAATACTGTTTCGTGCCTTTTGTTTTCTTTCTTATTCTGTGCAGATACAACTTGTTGTCCTGAGACCCATAGACATCAACCTTCTCGCCTACAAGTCCAGTCACTACCTTCAAAAGACAACTAGAGCCACTGCTAAACCAACCAATCACAGAAGAACACACAAAGCAGAAAACTACCAACAGGAACATCAGTCATCTATCAATATGATCAAGATTGCCATGCTAGTGATCATCAGGAACATCGCACAAGACTCACGAAACAACATATTCTTAGAGCTGATAAATATGTCAAAAAATGCCTTGTTTGCTGGAAAGAACATCTGCAAGCCACACCCACCTTCAGTAGGAGCAGGAATCTTCTGGGTGGCACATCCCATGTAACTCCACCCCAAGCTCTCTACATCTGCATAGCTCAGCTCCTACCACAAATGAAGAAGATGGCTGCATTCCAGGACTCACTTGTGCACAAACATGGTGGTCAAAAACTCTTGGAGCAATAATTCCTTCTTATGGTGTGATGCAAGCCCTTGATCAAATCAGAAGCTTATCAAATTCTGTTCAGAAACTGGCCAATAATACAGCTTTGGCCCTGGGTAATATCACAGACACTCTTGCTCCACACAAGATAATGATCTTACAGAACAGAGTGGCCTTGGATTACATTCTAGCAAAGCAAGGGGGAGCTTGCACCATCATAGGCCCAGAGTGCTGCACCAGATTAATGGATCCAACCAAGAACTTGAACAAAATCCAACAAGAGATACTTGATCTTTCAGTAAAATTGCACCGGATGACTGAAGACAATTCTTCATGGTTTGGAAACCTGTTAGGTAAACCCTGGCTGTGGATCAAGGAAATAGCTATTCTTCTATTGCTTTTCCTACTGTTGTACTATCTATGCATCCACAGTATAAAATGTTTTACTCAACATTTGACCCATGCCCATGACAAGGAAATGACAGTTCCAACCAGAACAGAATATTATCTATAAGAAATCCATGGACTTCAGCGGCATGTTTGGTTCTGTCAACATGCCGTTTGTAAATATAGAGAGTAAAAACACAGAGCAAGTACTATGAGCCTGTAACCATAAAACGTTACAAGAATAAACTTTTTTTCGAGTGTATAAATGTTTCTTTTGTGAGTTTTTTTAATAACTGTGAACTGTGGGAATATAAATTTATATTATCTATATATAACTGAAAAGTTGTTTTTAGGGTGTGACAGACCTTAAAATGTCTTGGTTTCCTGAGCCTGACTGTCTCCAAAGTAATGCAAATTGTCAGTTTCACAATACGGCTGTGTCTATTGTATTCAATCAACTGGTCACACGGTGTCTGTTTCCAGAACATCACTTGCACACAGTTTTCTGCCTTTGTCTTCGGGTGATACTTTCAGGTAGAAAAAACCCATTTTGTTGATTAACTCATCTCACCAGTAGCTGGGCAGGTTTCTAACACCTATATGCAGGTCATCATGCTGACTCCAAAACTTAATTTGCATGCTTTGTTTTAGACTGTCCCCACCTACATGAATTACTGTCTGTAAAATGTATAAAAACCTAGTGCTTGCTGTACAGTTGAGAGTTTATTTTGATGATGCCACAGCCACGCTGAGTTCTTCTTATTAAACGATTCTGCTTTGAAGATACCGAAAGTTCTCCCTGTTTTTTTTTGGTGCCATGAGCCAGACAGTTTGGTGCCATGAGCCAGACTAGAGAAATTTATAACAGAAATTTATAATAAATTTATAAAATTGTTGCAAATTTATTAAAAATAAAAAAACGGAAAAATCACATGTACATAAGTATTCACAGCCTTTGCCGTGAAGCTTTAAATTGAGCTACATTCTGTTTCCACTGATTATTCTTGAGATGTTTCAGCAGCTTAATTGGAGTTCACCTGTGGTGCATTCAGTTATTTGGACAAGATTTGAAAAAGCATGCACCTGTCTATATAAGGTCCCAAGGTTGACAGTGCATGTCAAACCTCAAACCAAGCATGAAGACAAATGAATTGTCTGTAGACCTAAGAGACAGGATTGTCTCCAGGCACAAGGCTGGGGAAGGTTACAGAAATATTTCTGCTGCTCTGAAAGTTCCAATGAGCACAGTGGCCTCCATCATCCGTACATGAAAGATATTTGGAGCCACCACGACTCTTCCTAGAGCTGGCCGGCCATCTAAGCTGAGTGATCAGGGAGAAGGGCCTTAGTCATGGAGGTGATCAATAACCCGATGTTCACTTTGTCTGAGCTCCAGCGTTCTTCTGTGGAGAGAGGAGAACCTTACAGAAGGACAACCATCAGGCCTGTATGGTAGAGTGGCCCGACGGAAGCCAGTCCCTGACTGGAATTTGCCAAAAGGCATCTGAAGGACTTTCAGACCATAAGACACAAAATTCTCTGGACTGATGAGACTAAAGTTGAACTCTTTGGAGTTAGTGCCAGGCGTTACGTTTGGAGAAAACCAGGCACCGCTCATCACTAGGCTAATACCATCCCTACAGTGAAGCATTATGGTGGCAGCATCATGCTTTGGGGATGTTCAGCAGCAGCAGGAACTAGAAGACTAGTCAGGATAGAAGGAAAGATGAACGCAGCAATGTACAGAGACAACCTAAATGAAAAACTGCTTCAGCATGCTCTTGAGCTCAGACTGGGGCGACGGTTCATCTTCCAGCAGGACAATGACCCAAAGCACACTGACAAAATATCAATGGATCAATGGCTTCACAACAACTCTGTGACTGTTCTTGAGTGGCCCAGCCAGAGTCCAGACCTAAATCCTATTGAACATGTCTGGAGAGATCTGAAAATGGCTGTACACCGTTATTTCCCATCCAACCTGATAGAGCTTGAGAGGTACTGCAAAGAGAAATGGGCAAAAATTCCCTGAGACAGGTGTGCCAAGCTTGTGGCATCATACAGGTCTGTATGCCCAGCAATCCTATGTTGGACTCACTCCTTGAAACTTGTTGTACACCCCTGCGTCAAAAGCACCCCTGCGTCAAAAAGCATCCTAGCACTCCTGGTGGCCTGCTATGGCTCACGACATCTGCAGTTACGTCTCGTCCTGCCCAGGTTGCGCCTAATCCAAACCTAGTAATTCGCCTCCTGCGGGTCTTCTGCGACCTCTTCCCATTCCATCACGTCCTTGGTCCCACATTGCTTAAGACTTTGTCACAGGATTGCCTCCTTCGGCAGGTAATCCCGTTATTCTCACTATTGTCAACCGTTTTTCTAAAGCTGCTCACTTTGTCCCCCTTCCTAAACTCCCATCGGCTAAGGAGACAGCTATTATCGTGTTTGATTATGTGTTTAGGATCCACAGTCTACCCAGTGACATTGCTTCAGATCGCGGACCCTAATTAGTGTCTTAATTCTGGAAAGAAATCTGTCAACAGACTGGTGCGATGGTCAGTCTGTCGTCCGGGTTTCACCCACAGACTAATTGGCAGGTCGAACGTGTTAACCAAATTCTGGGACATTTAATCTGCAACATAGTCGCTCACAATCCCATGTCATGGTGTGAGCCGCTAGGATGGGCAAAATATGCCTATATCTCGCTGCCCACATCATCTACCGGTATTTCACTTTAGTTTAGGATGCCAACCACCTATATTTTCTGCTCAAGAATCTGAAGCATCCGTGCCCGCAGACTAAGCTTTCATTAAACAGTGTTGGCGCACTTGGCAAAGAGCACATAAATCATTACTTAAGACTCGCAAATGAACACATCGCAATCCTAATCTTCATTGTGCCAAAAATTCATAGGTCCTTTTTCATCTCCAAGATCCTTAGTATGGTGGCCATTCGACTTCGCTTACCCCATTTTATGCAATGCATGTATCTGTGTTTCATGTATCAAGTGTATTATTGTGTGTATTATTCGCACACTAGCTGTAACTGTGAGTTAGCTGTAACTGATTGAACTGGCATTTTTTAAAGAAGAAATAAAAAAATAAAAAACTTTATTTCTCTGTCCTACTACCACAACACATCTGTATGTTCATAAAATAGGACTGCTTCTCAAAACTTTACTATTGTAAAAAAGTATATAATGTTCATGACATAAACAGCCATTTTAAGTAAATACAATACCACATAACTTGTTACTTATGGAAAACTGTTAATCATAAAGACATTTAAGATAAAATGAAGGATTAAAGCAAAGAAATTAATTACCTGCATGGTGACGACATCAGGGCTTAAGGTCTCAGTTAGGGGAGGGTACAGTTCCAATTTCAGATTCAGAACACCAGCAGGTACTTTAGCTTCGACACCTGTAAAACAAACATGAACACAAAATACCCATAAACAAATCTTTTATCCATTTTACCAACTCAATGTCCCTTGAATTTAACAAAAACTGTTTAGGTGGACAGAGTCCAAGACTATGGAAGATATTGCATTTACATTAATGTTTCTGATTATGAGATTTAAACATATAGTAAAGAGAACACATTTCAAAGAAAACTGAAAAGTTTTTTGTTCTAATGTAACGCCATTATGTATTTGTCCACATATAACGAAATTTTATTTAAAATGGTATATATTCTTCAATAAATGTTTTTTCAAGTTCTACAGAAGAAGTTAAGTAAAAATAGTGTTTTATTAAGGACAGAAATGTCATTTTTGACTAGATTATATATTTATTGTGATGATTTATCTTACCCACTCCTAGTAGTTCTGCGGAGACACTGATTTTCCCATTGGGAGCACTGAGAACTGTCCGCCAGTCAAGAAAATAAGAGGAAACCAGTGTTGTGTCCCCAGAGGTGTCTGTTTTAATTAGTACCATATGTACTGGATCACAAATGGACAACATGGTGGTAGCATCAGCCATCTTGCTAACATCTCCTGTAGCACATCAAAACCACAAAGTAAAATATGACAGGTTTTTGAAGTAAAGAGAGGTATATTATAGGCTGTTAGTATGACTAAGGTTGCATAAGACACCTGGGCCATCTCTATGTATTTCCAGAAGAAAGCCTTCCTGTAGGTCTGGTTCACAAGCACATGGGATTGGTTTGGAGCGGAAGCGCTGATTGCGGAAGTGAACGTGAAGTGTGAAAGTAGAACACACCTGACCAGGTAAAGGTTCTGGCTCCTGCAATTGTTCCAGAAAAGCTCTACCACCCACAACTTGAAGGTAGAGTTGTCTCTTTAGTTGACCAATGTTAGCTGGGGAAACAAGCATATAAAAGTTCAGTACATATGTATGTATCATTGTCCTGCTGCAGAAGTTCAGTTCAGCTTGACGTCACTAACAGATGACCGGGCATTCTCCTTTAGGACATTTTGGTACACAGAAGATTTCATCTTTAACTTTTTCAGAGCAAGTCTTTCTGGTCCTGAATCAGTAAAACAGCCCCAGACCATAACACTACAAACATCACATTTTAGTATGATATTCTTTTTCTGAATTGCGATGTTTCTTTTACTCCACACATAATGGGACACACCAGTTTTTGCTATTTGTAGATAATGGCTAGACCAATGGTTTAATTTCTAGAGGGCTACAGCTCTGCGCAGTTTATCTCCAACCACCTCCAACTCACACCTGTTTAACAGTCTCTAATAGTCTTGAACACCTTCATCAGCTGAATCAGCTGTGTTTGATTAGGGTTAGAGCAAAACTGTGCAGAGCTGCGGCCCTCCAGCAATCAAGTTTGAGACCTATACTATTCTACACTATACTGTTCTACACTATTCCATGTTTTTGCTTTTGTAGATAATGGCTCTCATTGTGGTTTGCTGCAGTCCCAAAGCATTAGAAATGGCTTTATAACCTTTTCCAAATTATTATATGTCAATTATGTTCTTTCTCATTTGTTTTTGAATTTATTTGGATCTCTGTATGATGTCTAGTTTTTGAGGACATTTTGGTCTACTTAACTTTGTCAGAAAGATCCCATTTAAGTGATTTCTTGATTGCAAACAGGTGTGGCAGTAATCTGACCTAGGTGTGGCTAAAGAAATTGGATTGGTGTGATAAACCAGAGTTAAGTTACATTTTAACATTGGGGCAACCCTTTTTCCACAGAAGGATATGACATTTTTCCCTTAATAATAAAAACCTCAATTTAAAAACTGCATGATTTGTTTACGTGTTATCTTTGACTAATAGTTAAATTTGTTTGATTATCTGAAACATTAAAGAGCCCATATTATGGGTTTTTGAAAATGCTCTTCCATATAGTGTCACACAGCTCTAAGTGAAGTAAAATGTCCAGCTAAGGCTTAAATCTGCAAGTGTACAGTGTTTAAAACTGTTGATTCATCTATAAAAGAGTCGACTCATAGTGCTTCAAACGAGTCGTCTTGATAACGAGTCATTAGGTGTTTCGTGATGACGCGGCTACGAAACAAGTAGTTGCGCGCGCAAACCCGGGAGATTTGAAACCTGCGGCCCCGCCCACTAACAGAAAAAAAGCAACACACACACACACACACAGAGACACACACAGACACCGTTCGAATGAAGTCACGCTGTGCAGATGGATATTATTGACAGTCTAATCAAAGATGAAACCTCAGCAATATAGCCCAGCCTTGAGCATATTAAGTGCTTCAGGAAACTACATGCTAGCAAAGAAGACTTTGTCAGTTTGTTAAAGGAAGGATCAGTAAAGTCTGTCAGAACATGGATCAGTGCATCATGAATCAGTTTCTTCCCCCATTTCACAAGTGTAAGTACGTGCGATTAAAATTATTGCCTCGTTTACTCTAGCTTGCAAATTATGTATTTAGTTGTGTTTTGTTACTTGTAACTGCGTGTACTGTATCTGGTTAACTCTTTATTTTCTCATATCGCGTGTAAAGCCACGTCGAAAACGCGACGTGTGCCGCTTTGTTTACAGATCGTCAGCTGTTTCTACACATATGCAACGGTCAAGTTTCAAAATAGTTCAGCTCAGGTTCGAGGTGAGATGTCTAAATTGCACCCAGCAAGCTCTAGGCGTGTGTGTTGTGTTCTCTGGGGAGGAGTATAATGTGTGTGCGTAGCACCAGAGCAAGCTGAACTGCCGCTCTAGGCAAAGGATGATCACGCCGCCCTCAACGCAATAGTGAAAATGAAAGGGACCTGCGGATATAACTGAGGACGCGGGTGGTGAGGGCGGTGTCGCTGACGCCGCTATGGACGTGCCGGCCCTGTGTGTGTGTGTGAAAAGAGCAGGTAGCCTGTGATGGGCTAGGAGATCTCCTCGCCAGTTCTTGGACTTTTTGCTTGATAAAATAGTTAGTCGTCTGTATTTTCTATTCCATCGTCTGTATTTACATTCACCCACTGGCAGCCAAAATCCACTATGAAGCGTGTATGCACTGTGACTACTTTTATATTGTTGATTATCTGCTGGGCATTTCACTCTGTCTCGCGCTGAAGCCTGTCAGTGTCGTCGACCAATCGCAGCAGGCTGTTATCAGTCCAATCAGTGCAAATTAGCTTCGCGCTGAGGAGGGGTTTGGAACAAATGAATCGCTGAACGATTCATATGGGAGTCGCTGGGATAATTAGGTAAAAATACATGCAGATTATAAAACCATGAAAGTGTTTTTTGACCTTGCATGCATATTAGACTGTTGTTAGAGACCCTTACAACCTAAATATGACCCTATTTCATGTATAATATGGGCTCTTTAATGTCATGACTACTCTCGAGATTTAGTATGGTAATGAATATATGGCAACGTTGACGAGTTTGATTATTGCTGCTTTTATTTTTTATGGCAGAGCAAGTACCAAGATCTGCTACTGCCAATATATTCACAGACATGCTGTCTGTGAATATAATGCACTGCTGCTGCAAACATAATATATATGCATATACGAGAACATGAAGTCAACAAAACCGAATGTAACTGGTTATGTTAAAACAAACATGGCATAAGCAATATACATCATCTACAAAAGTTGAAAAAAAAAATGGAAAATGAGATTACACACCCCAAACAAGCAGATCTATGGTCAAGATATGTTAGTTAATTTATTTATTTTCCTTTGCCACCATGGGCTATGGGATTGCATGTTTTCTATCTCTGTTTACCTGGGCTACCTCGTCAACCTGTTTACAATAGTTATCTGGGCTATGTATGCATGAGCGACTTTACCAAATGGCTTAACACTAGTGAACAAGACTATGTGTGAGCCTTGGCTACTTTGCTGTCTGGCTTAATGCTAGTGAACTAGATTATGTGTGAGCATTGTCTACTGCCCACTGGCTTGGCTCTAGTGAACTAGACAATGTGAGCCTGGGTTACCTTGCCCACGGGCTTAGCATAAACTGAGCAATATGTGTTCTTGTAGCAAAATATCAATAAGCAGGCTGATAGAAATAAATAACCCAGCAACCACCTGAGGAATATGATTAATTCATAATAATAATATCATTGCAATATTTAGTGGATTTACCTTGTGATTCCAGATAAGGGCTTTGTTCTTATTGTTCAAAAGCACACACACACACGCACATCACCCACAAACAAACACTTCTTTGCTCACACCTTTTTTATCTTTTTAAATAGATATTACTTTAAATAGCTTCAGATCTTCATATTTTCAATTGTATAGCAAGGCAGGCTAATTGCCCCATAAACTGTAATGTTTTTAGTCAAGAAAGCTCGAAATATTCCCAACTAAAATTTCACGACTTTCAAATAAAATTTTTTACATAATGAGTAATGTAAGTCTGTACATTGAGAGAATGGTCTTTCAATTTACAACCACATATTGTAAAATACCTGACAACCTATGTAATTATACAGGGTATATATAGGAGTTCATTTTTTTCCTAACTCATTCTATACATAAGACCTTTGTTGTGACTATCCTTGATGGAAGTTTCAAATTAGTCACATCTTGGGTCTGCTGAGGGGTTTAGATGCTTCCTTTGGCAATAATACATGGCACGACAAGTCTTCATTTGTAGCTGTTTATTGTAGAGCTTGTTTGAACAAAAACTGATATGAAATAAACAATCAAACGGCTTTGGTCTTATAACAAGGTAAGGTCTAAAGACCATGTGCTCCCAGCAGGGTCTTCTCCAGTAGGCCACACCCAGGCCTTTTAAGCTTACTCTGGCCTGCAGGGGGTGCAAATCTCCAAAATAAAAGAAATCAAGATTAACACAAACCTTTAAATAAAATAAACAAATGGCTCCTACAAAACCGGCCCCTAATTGTATTTGAACTATTTTCAAAACAATTAAATAAAAGTTATCAATGGAGCCATGTCATATTTACAATATGTGTTTAAGTATGAATAATTAAATAAAATGTACTTAAAATAAATTAATACTTATCTGCATTTGTTCTTAGAAGAGAAGTTGACATCAACCCTCTAATAGCAAACATAACTTGGTTATGGGTCTTTCTAGGATGCTAGTTTGGGTTCTTACTTTGACAACTCTTACAAGTCCATATTTGTCAGGCATGACCTTTTCAATTCTTCCAAGTATCCAAAACCCACGTGGGGAAGTAGATTCTACCACCAATACAACATCACCAACTGCAAAGTTTCTTCTTGTCTTGTTCCATTTTTATCTTTCTTGCATGAGGCAAAAATTCATGAATTCAACATTTCCAAAATATGTCTGCCAAGTACTGGACTTGTTTCCAACAGCGTCTTATATACAGATCTGTTTTCTGAAATAATCCAGGTGGGAAACTCGGTTCAGACTTTAAGAGCAAAATGTGATTCGGAGTGAGAGGCTCCAAATCTAAAGGATCATCAGACACAGTAGATATTGGGCGACTGTTTAAAATAGCCTCTACTTCACATAATACAGTATGCAGTCCTTCTACAGTCAGAGTTTGTTGTTTTAGTACAGAAAATAATATTTGGTAGACCTGATGAGGCGTTCCCATATACCCCCATGATGAGATGCTCCAGGGGGGTTGAAACTCCATTCGATTCCACGATGACATAAGCTCTTTTGAATGTAACTTTGATTGACAGCTGCAATGGCCTTCCTTAGTTCCTTTTCTGCACCCACAAGATTTGTGCCATTGTCAGACCTTATGTGCTTTACTTGGCCTCTTCTACAAATAAAACGTCTAATGGCTTGGATGCAAGAGTCAGTATCCAGTGAATGAGCAACTTCAATATGAACAGCTCTGCTAGTCATACAAGTAAATAATACTCCATAACGTTTCATTGTAGTCCTTCCTTTTTAATTTCAATGGATCCAAAATAATCTACACCCACATTGGTGAAAGGGGGTAAATCAACAACTAATCTTTCTTGTGGCAAATCAGTCATCTTTTCTTGTCCTGTGTTGGCTCTGCTTCTTCTGCACATAATGCAACTAGCTATAATTTTACGTGCTGCAGAGTTGGCATTGATGATCCAACACCTTTTACGAATTTCGGAGAGCATGAGATTTCGTCCTGCATGACCCATCTTCTCATGTATGTGCCTGAGAATTAAGGTAGATACATTACTTTGTTTGGGCAAAATAGCAGGATGCTTTTCCTTTTCTGGAAGAGCAGCTTTAGATAGACGTCCTCCCACACAAAGGATTCCATCTTTGAGCACTGGATCAAGCTTGTAAATTGGACTTGTCTTCTTGATGTTTCCTGATGATTTCTTGGAAATTTCTTCAGCAAAATGTTTAGCTTGAATGTACTGAATAATTGATTGCTCTGCCATCTCCAAGTCTGAAACACTTAGGCTTTGTTTACCCAGTAAGATCTTGTTTTGCTTGACTTTTTGTTGCTCCTTTTCCATGCTTCGTGTAAATGGTTTTGAGTAACTGAATGATGAAACTGGATTCTTTCTTTTGAGAGCCAGTTATTTTAACATATCTTTGAGTTTCAAGTACCAGGCTACTGTGACTTTAAGTTTGGTCCAACTTGAAAAATAAGACATTAATTTGTCTGTTGGGATGATTTCATCTTGAACAATTACATTTGCAGTTGTCCTTTTCTTTACCTCTGGATCATCTTCACACAAAGAGCAAGTCCCTGTAAGAAATCCTAAGGGCCAATCCAATTCTGATTTCCAAAGGATGTCTGGACCATGAATCCATCTCCTATTCTGCATGAACCTTTTTGCATTCTGAAACATCATCTGCGGGGTTAGTTTGTGTATCTAGATATTTCCACTGTGATAATTTAGTAGATTCTCTTATCAGAGAGAGTCTATTTGCCACAAAGGTATGGAATCTTGTATGCTCATTGGCTATGTATTTCAGAACAGATTCACTGTCTGTCCAAAAAACGGAAGTACCCAAGCTCATTTGAAGTTCTGTCTTGATTACCTTATCTACCTTAGTAGTTAGTACTGCTGCAGATAGCTCTAGACTGGGAATTTTTACCTTTTTTAGAGGGGCTACTCTGGATTTTCCCATCAGGAAGTTAACATGCACCACATTCTGCTCATTGACAAGCCTTAGATAGCTCACAGTTCCGTAGCCTTGCTCACTTGCATCAGCATAGTGGTGAAGTTGCCCTTGTGTATGATTGCCAAAGTTGTTGGGTTTGATACATCTGCTTACTTGGAAATTAGTTATCCACATGAGATCTTCCTTCCATCTAACCCACTTTTCATCCAAGCTCTTTGGAATCTCCTCATCCCAACCTACATTCATTCTGCAAAGTTCTTGTAACAGCAGCTTGGCAGACAGCGTGAAAGGAGAAATAAACCCAAGGGGGTCATAAATTGAACTTACAGTGGATAATATTCCTCGTCTGGTATGTGCATGTGGTTGGATTGCGACATTGAATGTAAAATTATCACTTTCCATAAACCAGTTAACTCCCAATGCACGCTCTAATGGAAGCTTGTCTTTGTCCAAGTCCAGGTCTCTTACCTCCTTGGTTCTGTCTGGTTCTGGAATGCTGGATAACACCAACCGGCTGTTGCTTACCCATTTGGAAAGGTGAAACCCTCCTTTTTCACAAGCAGTTGTTAAATCTTTGATAAGCATGATAGCCTCTTCCTCAGTGGTAACAGATTTCAAACAGTCATCAACATAGAAATTAGATAGGATTGTGTTGATTACTTCAGGTCTAAAATTATGCTTATTGTCTTCAGCAGTCCTTCTAAGAGCATAACTTGCACAGCTGGGTGAAGATACAGCACCAAAGATGTGTACTGTCATGCGGTACTCTAAGGGATCAAGACTCACATCACCTCCTGGCCACCAAAGAAACTGTAGGAAGTCAGTATCCTCTTCTGCTACTTTCACCTGGTGAAACATAGCTTCAATGTCACCCATGATACCAACTGACTCTTGGCGAAATCTCATCAGCACTCCTGTAAGTCTGTTTGTAAGATCAGGGCCTTGAAGCAACTCAGAATTAAGAGAGACAGCTTTGAGTGAGGCTCCACAATCAAAGACTACGTTTACCTTCTTTTTCTTTGAATGGTACACAGCATGATGACATATATATATATATACCAAATTTGCCCTCTGTACCTTGAAGCTGCTCTTTTGGGACCTTCTCTGCAAACTCCTTATCAATGACACCTGAAAGGAAGTTTGCATATTCCTCATGAAATACAGAGTTCCTCTTGAATTTCCTCTTTAAACTTTCAAGACACTGTTCAGCCACTTGTCGATTGTTTGGTAATGAAATATTATCCTTCTTAAAAGGCAATTTAAGGTTGTAATGTCCATTAACAAGTTTAACAGAATCTTCAGCCATTTTCATGAACTGTTTATCCTCCACAGACATTTCTTTGACATCCTCATACACTTTCTCACTGAAATCAGCATTATATTGTGATATAATTAAGTCCTGTAGACTCACCAGTGAAATTTTGTTGGCTTGAACTGAAGCATTACCATTGCTTGCATGATCTGTTCATCTTAATGGGCCATTTACCACCCACCCAAGCAAGGTTCTCACAGCATACGGACCGTCATTATGGCTGTTGATGATCTCCCAGGGTTCAGGGACCTTGGAAGCATTAGCGCCAATTAAAAGGCCAACATCTGAGTTGATGGTGGGAAGAGACACCCTCTACAGGTATGACCATCTAGATACTTCATTTTGTGTTGGAATGTTGTTTTTGTTGACAGGTATGGAAGTGTGTGTATACACATCTGGAAGAGTAATGAAATTATTCTCACTCAAGGCACTCACCTCTAAACCAGATAAAAATGACTTTCCACTGTCCTCTCTTGATTTATGGTTCTCAGTAGAATGTTGGTTTTCTTTCCAGTCATGCCAAGTTAGTTCATTAAAGATGTGGTGCAAAATGTGGCAGAGCTACCTGCATCTAGAAAGGCATAGGTTTGCACAATTTTGTTCCCATAGTTTACTTTCACTTTGACTGGAACAATTGCTAGTACCTCTTCCATCTTACCAGCCTCAATATGACCACAAGTACTGGAACAAATTTCCTGATTTGCATCAAGAGACTGCTCTTTGGAAGCCATTCCTTTATTTGCCTTTTCAATGTGAAGCACCGTTGGATGTTTTTGATTGCAGACTTTACTAGTTTCACGTTTGTACATGTTTTACTCATGTGACCTTGAAAAAGACGTCCAAAACATTTCCCCTTCTCTTTTATGAACTGGATTTTGTCTTTATGCGTTTCCTTTTTAAACTGAGGACACTCATATAACTGATGGTTACTGGTACAATACAGGTATGAATGAATCATAGGTTTGAAACTTTTGTGCTGTGGAGTTTCAGCTGGTTTTGTTGCTCTTTCCACAGTGGTAGCAAAACTACTATTAGAAGACTTGGGTTTGAAAGTCCTGACTGCAGTCTTTGACCTCAATGTATTTTGGCTAATTGGATCTTGAATATTAACAAAAATGGGGTCTGTTATTATTTTGACTTGCCTTTCAATGAACTTGACTAAATCATGGAACTTGATCTTGTAGTTTGCTCCATCTTGAAGGTCTGAAACCTTTGTACGCCATCTTTCTCTAAGCTTGTATGGTAACTTGGATACAAGGGATTTTAGATTTGAAGTAAGATCCAACTCTTCCATAAATGACATCTCTTCCATAACATTACAACACCCTCTCAGGTACAGACCAAATGATTGCAGAGCCTTTGGATCTTCTGCTTTGATAGATGGCCATGACAACGCCTTATCAATGTAAGCACTAGAAATCTTAATTTTCCCAGCTTAACCAGCTGCTGCCTGTCCGTTAGGAAGCTGTTGATCCATTGACAGACAGAGGTGGGCACAGAGAGCTGAGTTAATTTGGGCAGGAGAAGTTTTGGGATGATAGTGTTAAACGCCGAGCTGAAGTCAACAAACAAGATCCTCACATAGGTCCCTGGTCTGTCTAGGTGTTGCAGAGCATAATGCAGTCCCATATTTACTGCATCATCCACAGACCTGTTTGCTCTGTAGGCAAACTGAAGAGAGTCCAGTGAGGGTTCAGTGATGTCCTTCAGGTGGGCCAGCACCAGTTTTTCAAAAGACTTCATGACCACAGATGTTAGTGCCACCGGTCTGTAGTCATTTAGTCCTGTAAGTTTGGGTTTCTTTGGGATGGGGATGATGGTGGAGCGTTTGAGGCAGGAGGGCACTTCACACAGCTCCAGTGATCTGTTGAAGATCAGGGTGAAGATGGTGTCCAGCTGGTCAGCACAGGATTTTAAACAGGCTGGTGTTATAAAATCCGGGCCTGGTGCTTTTTTCCTCTTCTGTTTCCGAAAGACCTGGCGAACCTCATCTTCACTAAACTGAAGTGCAGGTATGGGGGAGGCGGGGGGTGGTGGTGGTGTTAATGGTGGCGTGACGAGCAGTTCAGAGTGGGTGTGGGGGGTTTTCTCAAACTGGCAGTAAAACTCATTCAGGTCGTTTGCAAGTCGTTCATTGTCTACAGTGCTGGGGGATGGTGTCTTGTAGTTTGTGATGTTTTAGACTTTTCCACACAGATGCTGAGTCGCTGGAAGAGAACTGACTCCTTAGTTTCTCAGAATAGTTCCTTTTTTGCGACTCTGATCTCCTTTTCCAGAGTGTATTTGGCCTGCTTATACAAGGCTCTATCCCCATTCCTGTAAGCAACCTCCTTGGCCTGACGTAGCTGTCTGAGTTTTACAGTGAACCATGGTTTGTCATTGTTGTATGTGAGTTGAGTCCTGGTCAGAATGCACACGTCTTCACAGAAACTGATAAAAGATGTTACAGTCTCTGTGAGCTCATCCAGATTGTTTGCAGCAGCTTCAAAAACACTCCAGTCAGTGAGGTCGAAACAGGCTTGTAGATCCCGCTCTGTTTCGTTAGTCCATCTTTTCACAGATCTTAATACAGGTTTGGCTGTTTTCAGTTTCTGCCTGTAGGTTGGAATGAGATGAATGAAACAATGGTCAGAGTGTCCCAAAGCTGCTCGTTGGACGGAGCGGTATGCATCCTTTATTGTAGTATAGCAGTGATCCAGTATATTGCTGTCTCTTGTGGGACATGTAACATGCCGTCTATATTTTGGCAGTTCACGGGACAGATTTGCTTTGTTAAAATCCCAGAG